>NC_140174.1:16957283-16962283 GCF_963971535.1 Notolepis coatsorum | reverse complement strand
AACTATACTCGTATTCAAAACGGTATAAAACGGAAATGTACTGATGAAAAAACAATCGTTTCATACATGTTGACTGCAAGCAAGTCATTGATAAGCGACAGGTTGTATTAGACACATAGCCATAATTTAAGATATAGTTTATGCGTTCGCAAATGTGCTCGTCCTCCCATTCATTATCGTGGTGGGCATTCAAGCGATAAATCACCATATCCGGCTGGCAACCAATGTGTTAAAGGGGAACTATTTTACTATTTCTTTCACTATTTGGGCACTTTTACACAATTCCTGTGAGTCTATGGAACACCTCTGTAATATATATATTTTTTTTATTCATTGTTTTGTATTCTAATCAAGTCCTCAAAAAACAGCATTTTTCTACCTCAAGATTTCGAGCTGTTTTGAGCCTGGGCTCCTAAACCACTGCGCCGGGCCTGCTGAGCGTCGTGTTCGCCTGAACATTAACATGCAGCAGTGACTATATGACATCACATATAGGCACATTTTCAAACGACTCAGTTCAGTGAGGGTGAATATTGTGAGAGGAGAATTGGAAGAATGCACCAATATGAGAATTTTGAGACATAGATCATATTAATATAAGTTCACATAGCTAGGAAACAATGCTAAACACTCAAAAAGGCCATTTATAAGATAGTTCCCCTTTAAAGGACAACTCTGGGTTCCATGACAGATTACACTGTTTACTTGCTCATATTTTTATATTCAGAGTTAGTTATATTGTTTACACTGCTTATTTTTTTTATCTTTACTATAATTCTATTGCCTATATTTATGTCTTTCTACTATTACCCTGCCCATACCTGTACCCCCCCCCCCCCCCCCCACACCAGTGCTGCTATGACTCCCAAGTTTCCCCAAGGGGATCAATAAAGGAATATATCATCTTATTCTCACCTTGATAGGAGTTCATCCATCAATTAAATTAAAATATTTTATTCGTCCATCGAGGGGCCAATTTAATTCAGAATTGTCGTTTCCCTCCATTATTCTACACTGACCTTTAAAGTTGCTTATTCATGCCCTAAAACAAAGAGCCACTTCCTCATCTTACACTAGAAATGTCATTACGGAGCAACTTTAAAAGGTCAGTGGTGCAGTTCCCTGCATTAGCATGTTGTTAGCATGTTGTTAGCATGTTGTCAGCATGTTGTCAGCATGTCATTAGCATGTTGTTAGCATGTTGTCAGCATGTTGTCAGCATAGCATTAGCATGTTGTTAGCATGTCATTAGCATGTTGTAAGCATGTTGTTAGCATGTTGTCAGCATGTTGTCAGCATGTTGTTAGCATGTTGTTAGCATGTTGTTAGCATGTTGTCAGCATGTCATTATCATGTTGTTAGCATGTTAACATGTTGTAGCATGTTGTCAGCATGTTGTCAGCATGTCATTAGCATGTTGTTAGTATGTTGTTCGCATGTTGTCAGCATGTTGTTAGCATGTTGTTAGCATGTTGTCACCAGTTGTCAGCATGTTGTTAGCATGTGCAAGAGACACCTCCAGATGCACGTAGTGCACACGTATCTCTACAGTGGAAGGGCGTGTTGAACAAAGCGCCTGACATACGGACTCTTATCAAGGGGCAAGAATGACACAGGACCCACATATCAAAATGTGGAAGTGTTACTTTAAAGCTTTGGGAATAGATTTGGTGCAGCCAGTGACAAACCTAGTTAATAGTCCACCCCTAATTTGAAATGAGGGTTTCCTGGATCTTTGTGTTTGAGGAAAATAAAAATGAAATGATATTAAAATCGGGTGTTACACGGTCTTTAGAGGTAGAATCTGTAATGTCGTCGAGCGGTAACCTCGGGGTGAACCCAGCTTGGTGTTGCACTTTGTTTACATGTGTTGTTTTTGTGTGGGTTGCGGTTCTGCCTGAGAAATTCACATCATAAGTTACTACATAGATATATATATATACCGTATTATAACTATATAGTAAGGTATTATCTCCTCAGAATTTGAGGTGTGGCCAGCAGCAGCAGTAGGTTTTGCCTAGAGGTCGCTGTTTGGCGGCATTACAGATTCTACCTTTATACGACGGCAGTGAAAGGGTGACTCATCATTGCATCACTCGTACCGTGAGCCTCTTGTCCGGGTTGACTTCAATCATGCCCTTCAGCAGAGCCTGGCAGTCGGGGGGGATGAAGTGGGGCATGTGGAACACCCCACTCTTCACCTTCTCCAGGAGCTGACGCAGGTTATCGTGGTCGAACGGCAACGCGCCCTGAGAGAGAGAGAGAGAGGGGGGGGGGGAGAGAGAGAGACAGAGAGAGAGAGAGAGAGAGAGAGAGAGAGAGAGAGAGAGAGAGAGAGAGAGAGAGAGAGAGAGAGAGAGAGAGAGAGAGAGAGAGAGAGAGTAAGTTGTATGGACTCACCACCCTATGCAGTATGGAGTTCTGTGTGGAGCACCCTATGAAGTATGGAGTTCTGTGTCTGTGTGGAGCACCCTATGAAGTATGGAGTTCTGTGTCTGTGTGGAGCACCCTATGAAGTATGGAGTTCTGTGTGGAGCACCCTATGCAGTATGGAGTTCTGTGTGGAGCACCCTATGAAGTATGGAGTTCTGTGTCTGTGTGGAGCACCCTATGAAGTATGGAGTTCTGTGTCTGTGTGGAGCACCCTATGAAGTATGGAGTTCTGTGTGGAGCACCCTATGAAGTATGGAGTTCTGTATGGACCACCCTATGAAGTATGGAGTTCTGTGTGGAGCACCCTATGAAGTATGGAGTTCTGTGTGGAGCACCCTATGAAGTATGGAGTTCTGTGTGGAGCACCCTATGAAGTATGGAGTTCTGTATGGAGCACCCATAGAAGTATGGAGTTCTGTGTCTGTGTGGAGCACCCTATGAAGTATGGAGTTCTGTGTCTGTGTGGAGCACCCTATGAAGTATGGAGTTCTGTGTCTGTGTGGAGCACCCTATGAAGTATGGAGTTCTGTGTGGAGCACCCTATGAAGTATGGAGTTCTGTATGGACCACCCTATGAAGTATGGAGTTCTGTGTGGAGCACCCTATGAAGTATGGAGTTCTGTGTGGAGCACCCTATGAAGTATGGAGTTATGTGTCTGTGTGGAGCACCCTATGAAGTATGGAGTTCTGTGTGGAGCACCCTATGAAGTATGGAGTTCTGTATGGACCACCCTATGAAGTATGGAGTTCTGTATGGACCACCCTATGAAGTATGGAGTTCTGTGTGGAGCACCCTATGAAGTATGGAGTTCTGTATGGACCACCCTATGAAGTATGGAGTTCTGTATGGAGCACCCTATGAAGTATGGAGTTCTGTATGGACCACCCTATGAAGTGTGGAGTTCTGCATGGAGCACCCTATGAGGTATGGAGTTCTGTGTGGAGCACCCTATGAAGTGTGGAGTTCTGTATGGAGCACCCTATGAGGTATGGAGTTCTGTATGGAGCACCCTATGAAGTATGGAGTTCTGTGTGGAGCACCCTATGAAGCATGGAGTTCTGTATGGACCACCCTATGAAGTATGGAGTTCTGTATGGAGCACCCTATGAGGTATGGAGTTCTGTATGGAGCACCCTATGAAGTATGGAGTTCTGTGTGGAGCACCCTATGAAGTGTGGAGTTCTGTATCAAGCACCCTATGAGGTATGGAGTTCTGTATGGAGCACCCTATGAAGTATGGAGTTCTGTGTGGATCACCCTATGAAGTGTGGAGTTCTGTATGGAGCACCCTATGAGGTATGGAGTTCTGTGTGGAGCACCCTATGAAGTATGGAGTTCTGTGTGGAGCACCCTATGCAGTATGGAGTTCTGTGTGGGGCACCCTATGAAGTATGGAGTTCTGTGTGGAGCACCCTATGCAGTATGGAGTTCTGTGTGAGTTCTGTGTGGACTCACCACCAGCAGAGCAAAGAGAATGACTCCACAGCTCCACACGTCTGCTCTCCGTCCGTCATATTTCTCCCCCTGCCGAGGAGACGGAGGAGACAGAGGAGACAGAAAGACATTGGGCCTCATTCACGAAGCGATATAAGAACAGTTTTTGTTCTTAACTAGCATTTCTTCTCATTTTGTTCTTACCTGGGATTCAGCAATGTTTTCTTATTTTTGCGTTTGACAATAATTACACTACTGTCGCTATTTTACAATTACCTATAATTAATTACGGGTCATACCGAAGACATTGGAGTTGAAACGAATGCATGAAAGCTTATTCCGTCCGTCTGCAGACGTCCTATTCTACGGCTTGGTGACAGGTACGCACGGTCTGAGCTCTGCGTGTATATATATACACGCACAATTTCAAGCACACGTTCATGTTGATAAATCCCACACTTTGCTTAGAAATGATCATACACACGGTTTACGCACATATCTGTGCGTACGCAGCATTGATAAATGAGGGCCCAGAACTTATTGCGTGCATTCTGTCCAAAATGGATTATATTGTTGTAATCACGGCGAGAGCCTTCCTCACCCCTCCTCCTTCCTCACCATCACCATCACGGCGGAAGCCTCCCTCACCCCTTATCCTCTCACACCCTTGTATGGGCAGCATCCGTTCCCCAATTTCCCACGCTGCTAGCACCTCAATCAACACGGCTGTGACGGATTCCCTCATCAGCGTGAGGATACTTCAGCCCGCAGATCTTGTTCTACCCTCGTCGGAGTGTTAACCTTACTTCCTAGGTACGACGACTAGCTCTAGCCTTGCTACTCAAACCTTGTTGAATAGCCTTGTCGCTAATCCTGTTCTCTCTGTGCCCCAGGACCACCGCCCCGGTACTCCGCTCACCTGGACGCCCCGTGCGGCACATGGAACGCACCATTCCTCATCCCGAGAACATTCTTGTACCTGTCGCACATTCCTGTTTGTGAAACTGTCTGCTTGGGGAACCATAATTAAAACCCACCTAAACCGCTCCATTCTCTCTCCTCCTGTGTTCTGCAATTGGGCTCCGCCAAACCCCTATCCTAACATATATATTGCTGTTAGAACAGTTAGATG
>NC_140174.1:16949783-16952283 GCF_963971535.1 Notolepis coatsorum | reverse complement strand
CAACACAACACAACACCAGATGACCAGCATGACAACACAACACAACACACCAGATGACCAGCATGGTAAGACAACACAACACAACACACCAGATGACCAGCATGGTAAGACAACACAACACACCAGATGACCAGCGTGGTTAGACAACACAACACAACACAACACAACACAACACAACACAACACCTGGGCCCTGTTCCTCGTACCTGGAAAATTTTCAGATAACTTGACATAAGTCAGACCTTTCGGTTCCCCAAAGCACTTTTGTCTAAATCACTATGGCAACAAAGAAGTTTGAACCTGCTCCAGCGCAGGGTTTAGTTCAGTTAGCTGGATAAACTGCCCACGCCCCCTCGCAAAAAGATGCCAGCTCCCTTCCTCACAGATCCCATTATACCATTCTGAATTATGTTTTTGTGCTTCGTTTTTCTAGAGGGGGCTTTTGAAATGTAAAATAATAGACCTAAAATGCTGATAATAAATCATATTCAGCCTATGGATTTACTTTGTCCTAAATAATGCACGTCATAGCTATACGGCGCTCGCGAGTCGCGACACACACTATGTGGTTATTTTAATAACGGAGCATTGCAAATGTGAATCCCGCAGGGATATTTTTAATGAATGAAATCTATCAGGCGTTTGGCTCTGATTCGTTTCATATTCTCCGCTGTGGATGTATTTGCTTAACAGAGCGCCCGGATTATGTTTCATTCAAGCATAAATTGAAGTGTCTTTATGCGTGGATTATGGATGTGAATTACAACAAATCTGAATCTGTGGATTGTTGAATTGTATCACTGTCACTCACACGTTATTGTGATATTGTAACTGCCTAACTGGGATTAAAATGTCTGAGGAGATGCGCTGTTTGACGGATTTGATGACGTGGACATGACTTGAGAAAAGTGAATGAACAATTGCAAGCCTTTGACGTTTTGATGAATGAATTTGAGAAAATGCATTTATCTGTTCAAGCACTGTTATCTGATGATGAACAAGAGGGTGATGAACATGACTGGTGTCACTGGTATAAACCAAAGGTTAATCAATTCAATGCATGTATGGATGATGTCCGAAACAGATTAAAACCTGATTAATAGTGAAACTGTATAGCCTCCAAGCCTCTCTGACACGTTATTTCGGGGGTCGCGCCTGAAAACTTTGGGAACCATGTATTTATATAGTACATGATACCTACTGTAAGTGCATACAGTACAGATATCCTCATAAGTATCTATTAATTCGTATCAATTAGATACTCTTTGGGCTTGTTTTTATCTACTTATTCTGAAAGAGTTGAACAAATTATTTTCGCTAGCAAGATCTCATTCGATTATTCATTCCATTAAGCCTACTGCCAGCAGGCACATTTAAAGAAATATAACCTGATTGATTGGGGTAATGAGGGACTTACAATTAGCCTATAGATATGCATTTAACTTGTCGGCGAGGCTATTGAGCCGTACTGTATTGTACCCATTCTGCAATCTGTTAATAAAGTTTTCAATCAATCAATCAATCAATCAATGCCGTTAGAAAATCAGGATTTCTGCAATCGACACCTGCTGTCTTTTCAGGTGAGGCGGCCGCGCGCAATTATCCTGAGTATCAAGTCTGGTTCGAATTAACGAGAGTGAATCCACCTTCGAGGAACAGGGAAAGCCTGGTTTAAAACATCGGGTTAATTGAATCTGGCTAATGGGACTTTTGATCGACTTAGTTGAACCAGGTACAACACAACACCACCATGTCAGGGGAACGGAGGGGGAACAGAAGGAAAGAATTCCATGTAGAAAAGTATCTCTTTGAAGTCCAACACAACATCTGTGGACATTTGGGGCGGTTGGAGAAGATTTCTCTATCATCTAACGTGCTTCAATATGTCACAAAAAAGCATCAGAAATAGCACATGGCGATTAATTGATGGCGATTAATTTCAATTACCATTTGTCTTCCCATGATCACGAAAACAAGATGAATGAGATAGAACGAATATTGTGCCGCATGCCGTGTTGCTCTCATTTTGACTTGATTATGATTTCGGCCCTAATAAAAAAATCAAGTTTGCTTTGCTTTGATTTGATTTATTTCGTGATATCAGGATATTTCATGATATCTATTAGATTTTAGTATTGGGGGAAATTCTCTGATGCCAATAAAGCTGTATTAGCCTGGAATCAGCACTGATTATGTTTGATACCAGTATCTGTATCAACGACTACATTCAAACACAGGTCTCACTGCCGCACTACCAAACGGTTAACCCTTTCACTGCCACACAACAGCAGGTTAACCCTTTCACTGCTACACTACAGAAGGTTAACCCTTTACTATCACACTACCGACGGTAACCGGTTAAATAAGACATTATAGGCGGACTAGGCTTCGGGCTACCACACCCTCACTCTCTAACACCCCATCTACATCATACCCTCACTCTCTAACGCCCCATCTAGACCACACCCTCACTCTCTAACGCCCCATCTACATCACACATC
>NC_140174.1:16943745-16947083 GCF_963971535.1 Notolepis coatsorum | reverse complement strand
CGGTTAGTTTTTCCTTTTTTTAGGGAGGCAGCGTCTGATACATTGGCTGTGAATGGAAGGAGACATCTTGACGTTAAAAACAGTTTACAGTCCCAGAGGTATAGGAGGAGGCACAATCTGAGCCAGTATAGGAGGCACAATCTGAGCTGCAGGGATATGACACGAGTAGCTCCTGCAGCGGTGTAATGCATCCAAACACCCACTATTCTAAGGATAAAACATGACGAAGCTCACCAGGAATAACGCTATAGTTTCCCTTTTCCACAAACTCTGGTTATGATACATCAGCCACATCATCTCGTATTACATTACATGTAACAGAAAGACCAACTATAGAGGAACATAGACTGGTGGTGTGACAGGCCTCGTCTTGTGTGTGGAAGGAAGGAGGCTCTGTATCTGCAGCAGTGAAGGGTTACATCATTCCCACACAGCTTCACAGGGAAGGGTTATAACCGTGTGAATGACATATTATCATCACTAATGGCAAATACACGCCTAAAATAGACGAGTGAGTCACAGAGTCAGGCCTGCATCACAGGTGGACCAGCAGCATGCTATATGATGTAGCCCCTCTCTCTCTCTCTGCCGCTCCGAGGCTCTCGTCTCGGCACCGCGCCCGGCTGTCAGAACCAGAGCATCGTGACGTCTCTCTGTATCGTTTCGTCAGACCGACACATAATAGTTGTGATTTTCCGAGAGGAAAGATGTGTTCTTCTTCGCAAAACAACCATCTTTACCGTAGAACCCTCCCCCTCCCTCTCCCTCTCTCTCTCTCTCGCTCTCTCCCTGTCCCCCTGCAAGTAGCGTATCACAGCATCAGCATCCTCTCCCTCTCTCTCTCTCTCTCCGTTGGCGTGTCCTCCTCCTCCTCCCTTCACCGGCTCCACAACACCCCTCCCGCGGTTCGCAGGTGAAAACAGAGAGATGCGGCTGCAGATGATGTCGAGCGTCTGTTTGTCTTTATCCTCCCGATCGCGGCTCCTCACGCTGAGTAAGAGAGGCCTCTATTATACTCCTTTGCTTTTCTTGCCGTAAATCGATATTTTCGCTCTCCTCTTCCTCCGTCTCATTCGCATCAGCATCCGGGTCCCACACTCCCTCTCTCCATCCTCTCTCTCTCCCTCCCTCCCTCCCTCTCTCTTTCTCTCTACCCCCGCCCTCCTCTCATCCTCCTCAAATACAGCTTATCTCTGCATTCACCCCCCGAGGCGCGCTGTGGTCCCTATTCCATGAAGGAACCGAGAGAAGAGTTGATCAGAATCACTATGAATTGAAAATGGGGGAACCCTGATGTAAACAAGACAAACGTCTTTCTCTGGTCTGCATCCCTTAACAATTGTGTGTATTGAGCCGTACTGTATATTGTACCCATTCTGCAATCTGTTAAATAAAGTTTTCATTCATTCATTCATTCATTCATTCATTCATTCATTCATTCATTCATTCATTCATTCGGAGAGTTGTCCGTCACCACGGGTTGCATTATGTAATAATACATTCAGTCTCACGGTCGTTTACAACAAGAAAGCCTTTGACCGCATATAATAACTTTGATGACATAACTTTGAGAGGCGGGCGGAGGGTGGCCTATATGCGCTATACACAAGGGAAGCCATGAATTGAACTAAATTAAATGTAACGATACAAATAATAATACTAGTAATAACAACAATAATATCTTATTGTGGCCCAAGATTAAATTCGATTAGATTCAAATGTATTGTCATCATATAGTACAAGCAGGGGCGTAGCTGGGGGGGGGGGGGGTAGGATGATTCCAAGGGCCCAGCACTTTTTTATAGACATCACTCAGGTGTATGATTGATGCTCTCATTGATACTATGTTTGTTTATGAAGTGTGTGTGTGTGTGTGTGTGTGTGTGTGTGTGTGTGTGTGTGTGTGTGTGTGTGTGTGTGTGTGTGTGTGTGTGTGTGTGTGTGTGTGTGTGTGTGTGTGTGTGTGAGATATATAAAGAGAGGGGGGGTGAGAGAGATGAGGAAGGGGCAAGAGAGAAAGAGAGCTGGGAGAGTGTGTGTGTGTGAGAGAGAGAGGGGTGATTACTCAGCCCTTGTGTGGGTGAATGTAACAAGTTCCTAACGTTTTCTTTCCCCTATTATTTCATGCACACTTTATTCATTGTTTTAAATTATTATTTTCTTTTACGTTATTTTGTGCATCACTCTGTTTGAATTTGATGCAAATTTGCAATGCATGAGGCTCATCCTTTTGTGTTAAATGGCTGCACAAAGCAAGCATTTGTTGACTCGCATGTTGATAAGAGTATTAAAACTTTGAACTTGAAAAAGATCTGTTTAAGGTAGAAAAAAAAGGAGAAAAACCAGTTTGACCAGTTTGTCTATTTTGTGTGTGTTGGTGTTGCCCCCCCCAGCATACCACAGCGAAGAAGAGGGCACCAGCAACCACAGACTGGTAGAACATCTGCAGCAGTTTGCTGCAGATATTAAAATACCTGAGCCTTCTCAGGAAGAACAGTCTGCTCTGTCCCTTCCTGTAGGGCCTCGATGTTGTTCGTCCAGTCCAGTTTACTATCACTTGACCCAGGGTTGTTCCCAGCCTAGTGCGACTCAAGGTTCTTTGGTAGACTATTGCATTGGTCCATTCATTGAAGATGAACGCAATGCGACATCCTTTACTAGGCTCACCCACCAACAGTGCAGGTGCTGAACTGCTGATCCGAATGTATAGGTAAAAACCATATTATGCGTTTTCATCAATAAATAAATGGCCAAAAAAAATTGGGGGCCCACTAATACATTCTATCATGGGGCCCAGAATCTACAGCTACGCCCCTGAGTACAAGTACAGTACAACGAAAAGAGGCATCCAACCAGAGTGCAAATGTAACAGTAAAATGCAATAGTGATATACAATGTACAGGCTGGGTATATAAAATATATAGATTAGTACTACTGAGTGATAGTGCTAATCAGATGTATGTACAGAGTTGTAGTATTAATATGTACAGTGATACAGGTATAAAGACAGTAAGTCATACTGACCAGCAGTGTAACTGAGTAGGTCAGGGATATGTACAGATATAGTATCTACAGATATGTACAGATATAGATATAGTATCTACAGACATGTAAAAGGATTATATGCAGGCATACAGACAGTAAGAATAAATTATTTATTTATCTTCCTACAAGGTAAGACTCGTCTAGTCGTCTCCATATCTGTCTGAATATACCTGTATATAATCCTTCTATTTACCTACTTATACATTTGCATATACCCCATATAACTCTGTATGATTTGCATTTACAATAATGCCGTATATATATATATCTATCCACATCCGTCTGTACATACC
>NC_140174.1:16713745-16938745 GCF_963971535.1 Notolepis coatsorum | reverse complement strand
CAACCCTCTCATCCCTCGTATCTCAGACCTCCTCTCCACCTGCCAACCCTCTCATCCCTCATATCTCAGACCTCCTCTCCACCTGCCAACCCTCTCATCCCTCGTATCTCAGACCTCCTCTCCACCTACCAACCCTCTCATCCCTCATATCTCAGACCTCCTCTCCACCTGCCAACCCTCTCATCCCTCGTATCTCAGACCTCCTCTCCACCTGCCAACCCTCTCATCTCTCGTATCTCAGACCTCCTCTCCACCTACCAACCCTCTCATCCCTCGTATCTCAGACCTCCTCTCCACCTACCAACCCTCTCATCCCTCGTATCTCAGACCTCCTCTCCACCTGCCAACCCTCTCATCCCTCGTATCTCAGACCTCCTCTCCACCTACCAACCCTCTCATCCCTCATATCTCAGACCTCCTCTCCACCTACCATCCCTCTCATCCCTTGTATCTCAGACCTCCTCTCCACCCTCATGTGGAGAGAAGGTACCTCTTCACCACTGCCCTTGTATGTGTTTGTTGGGTTCTAGAGAAGTGCTATATAAGGCCAGTGTATTAGTACATTATTATTATTATTATTATTATTATTATTATTATTATTATTATTATTATTATTATTATTATTATTACAAACATTACCAACATACCTTGAACAGCCACTAAATACAATAAATACAATACAAAAAACACACATTTACCTATTAGTACAAGATACAAGATACAACATTCCTTTATTGCCCCACAACCAGGTTGGTGGTATTCGTGATCGGTACTCTACAATACATAAAACTGGAAGATAGATACCCCCCCCCTTCCCAGCAATGGATACATAATACAGCACAACATGACACAATAAATACATAAATACAGCACAGCACGACACAGCACAACATAACACACGGAAGAGTCTAGTCCATCAGGTCAGGAGCTTGGTTAGTGTAAGGCCTAAGGGGGGGGGGGAGAGGGGAGCCAAGGGAGTTCAGGGTTGGGAAGAAGCTGTCCTTGAAGCGGGTGGTTTTTGAGAGGATGGACTTGAAGCGCCTACCTGAGGGCAGGGGCTGAAACAGGGGGTGTGCTGGGTGTGAGGGGTCATTTGCAATTTGTCTGGTGTGGGTGGTTTATATAGTATAGTGTTAGTCCTTTTATCAAGAACGGAGTATTTCAACTAGAGAATAAAAACATGTACTTTTATTTACGGTGGTGTAATGTAAACCCATGTCGTGTTTACATTCGGATCACTGGCCTTTACTCGGAATATGACGACGTGCACGTGGACACACGCCAACTGTTTACTTGAGTGCGCGCACAGTAACACGAACACGTGGACATAATGAACCGACAACATGAGAAGTGCCGACAGGCCTCTGCGAGAGGTCATGGCGTTAGGAGTCTATTTTAAGGTCCTACTATGCCACCCTATACATATATATTACCGCCGGTCGGTCCCCTCTCTCTGTGAATGGCATCCCAGCTGCTCGCGTTTCGTTAGTGAATTGACTGGAAGTAATTTAAAGTAGGCTACACAAATGCAGAGTTATAAGACTTCTCTCCGACAACGACTCGCATCATTGCGAACTAATCATCTCTCCAATGAATCTCTCTGGAAGTTGAGCGCAGATGACAAGTGAGCGGGAATCAAACTTGGCGTCGCGCGGGGAGATGAATGGGTGGCGAGGCGTGTGACGCAAATAGTTTAAAAGACATGGCTACAAACGTTGCGATTATAGCACAAACGATACGATTCTATAAGAATATAGAGTATAGCTATGCAAGTTAAATTCCAATATGATGTTAAAACCCACTGTATAGATACGTGACGTGAAAATGCAGGTTGAATTCCAAATGCAATCTGGAGATATTTCTCTTCACCAAAGAAGCTTGGCAGGGGATTTTAAATAAAGTCTCGTCGTAACTCACCATTTATTCACATCCTGCTGGATAACCTGGCAGGACGCGGGAACCGCAGCATCACAGTCTGGCATGTTGACAGCTTCAGGTTTATGGAAGTCTAATGTTGAGAGAGACCTACGGTCAGAGAGACCTACAGTCAGAGAGACCTACAGAGTCAAGTGAGAGTTGCTCGATGAGAGATGGATAGGAGAGAAGGGGGGGGGCAGCAGGAACATGTAAGCTGAAGAGAGAGAGAGACAGAGAGAGAGAGGAAAAAAAGAGAGACAGAGAGAGGTTATGTACAGTGGGTTATGGTAGAGCAAATACAAAAGAGGATTACTCCGATTAATTTGAGCGATATACAGAGTCAAGTGAGAGAGTTGCTTGATGAGAGATGGATAAGAGCGAAGGGGTGCAGCAGGAACATGTAAGCTGAAGAGAGAGAGAGAGAGAGAGAGAGAGAGAGAGAGAGACAGACAGAGAGAGAGGGGTTATGTGCAAATACAAAAGAGGATTACTCCGATTACTTTGAGCGATATGCCAAAAATACTATATCATAGAGCAATATTATTTTTGTGTGTTTTTGATGGTATTTGGTAACAAAATTCTAATTTGCATTATTATTATTATTATTATTATTATATATTTGTATTTATTTATTATTTATTATTATTATTATTTATTTGTATTTATTTATTATTTATTATTGTTATTATTTATTTATTTATATTTATATGCACTGTATATTTTCTTCATACCTAAATTGGTTAAAAATTAATTGACAACAGCATTGTTCAAATAAATTAATACTTTTGTCTGGGTCCATGACAGTATACAATACAATATAGTATCTATTATAGTATATATATATATATATATATATATATATATATATATATATATATATATATATATATCATAGTATCCTCCAGCAACAATCTGTAATTTCCAATCTCACTTCATACAGTTGTCTTTAACCCTTTCACTACCACACTACCAAAGGGTTAACCCTTTCACTGTGACAATACAGAAGGTTAACCCTTTCACTGCCACACTACGTTCCGGGCTCTCAGTAGGTGTTTTTGGCCAACAGCTAGGCTAGCTGGTCCGTATCCGCTTCCATTCATTTGTGCTAAGCTAGGCTAGTTTGCAGCCGGATAGCTTTCCACTGAACGCACAGAGAGGAAACTGGTATCTATATCTATATCTATAAAAGAAAAAAGATATATATATTTTTTTTATGTTCTGGCAACATATTTTGGCTAAATATGCCTCGTTTTATAAATGTGTATTGATAACATAGTGCTGTAATTACATTTTCTAATAAATATGCATGATCAAGTTCAACAATGTGTGCTTTTATTTTGATATTCCTTAATTCCACGTTGAAATTACACGATACATTAAGTGTGGGGTCCCCAAAAAAAAATCCTAAATAAAATGGGGTCACGGTATGAAAAGGTTTGAGAACCCCTGGTCTAGATGATCTCAGTATTCATCAAACTGTCATTCCTCCTCTTTGTTTTGAAGCGTCTTCCCAGTGAATATGCAGAGCGATGACCTGTTTTAGTCGCCCAGATCTGCATAATAACAACATCAGAATGGGTTCCCGCTGCTCACCTGCCGGGGAGCTGTCAGCACCGCTCTGTTTGGGTTCCTGCTTCTCCCTGCCGGGGAGCTGTCAGCATTGCTCTGTTTGGGTTCCTGCTGTCAGCACCGCTCTGTTTGGGTTCCTGCTTCTCCCTGCCGGGGAGCTGTCAGCATTGCTCTGTTTGGGTTCCTGCTTCTCCCTGCCGGGGAGCTGTCAGAATTGCTCTGTTTGGGTTCCTGCTGTCAGCGCCGCTCTGTTTTGGTTCCCGCTGCTCCGGGGAGCTGTCAGCGCCTCTCTGTTTGGGTTCCTGCTGTCAGCGCCGCTCTGTTTGGGTTCCTGCTGTCAGCGCCTCTCTGTTTGGGTTCCTGCTGTCAGCGCCGCTCTGTTTTGGTTCCCGCTGCTCCGGGGAGCTGTCAGCGCCTCTCTGTTTGGGTTCCTGCTGTCAGCGCCGCTCTGTTTGGGTTCCTGCTGTCAGCGCCGCTCTGTTTGGGTTCCCGCTGCTTCCTGCAGGGTAGCTGTCAGCGTTGCTCTGTTTGGGTTCCCGCTGCTCCCTGCAGGGTAGCTGTCAGCGCTGCTCTGTTTGGGTTCCCGCTGCTCCCTGCCGTGCAAGAAGACCATGGCTTGAGAAGGCCAGATATTGAGTGGACTGAACTGAAAGTACAGATCAACAACGATGTGTGATATGCAGAGGAGAATGAAAAACCAGCTCTTCCCATGCTGGAGAGCAAAGGTCATGACCTCAGTCTGCCGAGCCTTGCTCGGTCAATGCCTAGTGAAAGAAAACGCAGGCAAAACGATACTCCAGCAGTGCCTGGGGACCGTCTGGGGCCTGGCTTCCCTCCGTCTTCCCCCCGTCTTCCCCCCTGTCTTCCCCCCGTCTTTCCCCCCAGGCTTCCCCCAGGCTTCCCCCCGGCTTCCCAATATAATGTCCTATATGTTATTTTGAAACATATAATATCCTATGTTATTTTGAAACATATAATATCCTATATGTTATTTTGAAACATATAATATCCTATATGTTATTTTGAAACATAATATCCTATATGTTATTTTGAAACATATAATATCCTATATGTTATTTTGAAACATATAATATCCTATGTTATTTTGAAACATATAATATACTACATGTTATTTTGAAACATATAATATCCTATGTTATTTTGAAACATATAATATACTACATGTTATTTTGAAACATATAATATCCTATATGTTATTTTGAAACATATAATATCATATTATGTTATTTTGAAACATATAATATCCTATATGTTATTTTGAAACATAATATCCTATATGTTATTTTGAAACATAATATCCTATATGTTATTTTGAAACATATAATATCATATTATGTTATTTTGAAACATATATCATATATGTTATTTTGAAACATATAATACTGTATCCTATATGTTATTTTGAAACATAATATCCTATATGTTATTTTGAAATATATAATATCCTATATGTTATTTTGAAACATATAATATCATATTATGTTATTTTGAAACATATATCCTATGTTATTTTGAAACATATAATATCATATTATGTTATTTTGAAACATATATCCTATGTTATTTTGAAACATATACATATCATATATGTTATTTTGAAACATATAATTTCCTACATGTTATTTTGAAACATATAATATCTTATATGTTATTTTGAAAAGAAAGCCTGCTTCAACAGATGTTGGACTGCTCACCTCGACGAGCTTCTTCTCTGCCCGTCAGTAGAGCAGCAGTGTGTTTCACTCACAAAAATAAATTTGAAAACAAAAGTGTGAGTGCATATTATTGGTAGTGAATAAACTGTGATGCAAGAGGGCGCCAGATAAAATCCTGCCTAGGGCAGCCAATTGGTCAGAGCCAGCCCTGCACCAGCCTATATGCTTTTAGAGCCTCTATAGAGTTGTCACATATTTTAAATGTTGGGGTCAATAATATTCTGACCACAGCTCATGGGGTCACCTGCCAAGAGAGATACAAGCCTTGGACACAGTGGGGTCACCTGCCAAGAGAGATACAAGCCTCGGACACAGTGTGAGGGAAGCGTAGGCTATCTAATCCAATCCAATCCAACTTTATTTATAAAGCGCTTTAACAGCCACAGGGGCACAAAGTGCTGTACAGAGGGAGCATATTAAAAAACTATAAGCAGCACTAAAAATAGATAAAAGAACAAGAGTACCAAAAAGGAAAAAAGGTAAACATAGGCAGCAATAAAATTAAAATAGATCAGAGTACTTAAAAATATTTAAAAGCAAAGGACACAGTAACAAAACCATACAACAATAACACAGTAAAACAATAAGATCATAAAATGGTGTCGAAAGCCAGAGAGAAAAGGTGGGTCTTAAGGAGGCCTTTGAAATGGGACAGTGATGAGGCCTGCCTAATCTGCAGCGGCAGCTCGTTCCACATTTTGGGGGCGACAACGGAGAAGGCACGGTCCCCCCTGAGCTTACGCCTAGTTTTAGGCACTACTATAGGAGCAGCTGGTCAGCTATACACTGTGTATGTGTATGTATGTAAGAAGGTCAAGCCTCATTTAAACTGTTTTTGTTTTATTAGAAGGGATCTGTCAACTAAAGCTGCTCAACTTTATATGCACGCTATATGATTCTTTCCCACTTGTCTTACTGTATCACATCATGGTCACAAACCATACTAAAACCCATAACTATAATATACAAACAGGCTATAAAAATCATGGACCGTAAACCAATACGATGGCATCACTGCAGTGTTTTGAGTAAGCACAATCTTTTCACATTTGACAATTTTGTAATTTTCTGTAATATTAGACTCGTTTTTAAATGTTTGCACAATCATGTATCATCATTATTTTCTGGACTGGTGGTTAGACGTTGGAGCTCTAGTAGAGCAAACACACACGCTTCCAATAATGGTGACTGTACTGTTCCCATGTGCAAGAGTTCGTTTGGACAGTCTGCCTTCTCCGTTAACGGGGCAAACTTATGGAACTCTCTGCCTACTGGCTTAAAACTGGAGTCCAATTACAACGTCTTCAGCTGAGGACTCAAGGTATGGCTGAAATCAAAGCAGCAGTGCTCACATAATAGACGCGGACTGGTTTTGTTATTTTGATCATGGACTCTTGCTCTGGTAACTATTTGTTCTGATTTGTGATTTTAATTCTGTATTTTACTGTACATTTTATTCTATCTCTTAGAAAAGCCTCAATGGACTATTGAAAACTAGCACTTGTGCTATAAACATGCAAAACAACACATCTGGTTTGTCCACTGTGACTGGTCCAATGTAGCTGTGGTGTCCATTTTAAATAAACGTTATATAGCATACTTGGCTATCGCGTCTCGCTCTGCCAATGAGATAACCTCTTATCTCCTTGCACATATTGTGCACACGAAACAAACAAATGCACCCACTTGCACGTGACCAAGCCACGCCCATGCGTCTCCCTATATGACGCTGGAAATGGTCACGCTCCATCTTCCTCTTTTCGTTTCCAACACGGAAGTAGCAGTGCACTCCGTGAACTAGTTGTTATGAAAACGTAGGGAGAAATTACACAATGTTGGGTATTCGCCAGAAGTTCACCAGCCCCCGGAACCTTCTCGGCACATCCTAACAGCGCAACGGGCCTGTCCTGGGTTTCCTCGTCTCGTGACAGTGGACTGAGGGACGTCGCGCGACGGTTAGCTGTCGAGCTAAGTCATGCACAGGCAGGCCCGGACTGGCCATCGGGAGCACCGGGAGTTTTCCCGGTGGCCTGGCCTGCACAGATAAAACATTTAAAAAAAAAATTAAAAAAGAATTATACTTTTTTTTTATAATTTTTATTTTTTTTGCCAGGCCATTGTTTCTAGTTGTGGCGGCGGCACGGTGCGATAGTTAGATAACCTAGGTGGGTGGGGAACAACCAGGATTTCACTGTCTGCGACAGAGTTGGAGAACTATCTGACTCTCTCCCTCGGATCACACACACACAATGGAGCCGTGCTGCCGCTTGTGATTGGTGGAGGCGGGACCAGGCGATACAACTGATTGACAGTGGAGGCGGCGAATGGAATGGTAGATGGCACTCTGCAGAATACTGTAACAGCCAGGCAGTGAGCCAGGCAGTGAGCCAGGTAGTTTTGTAATAATGAAAGGTCTGTTATTTAATGTTTGTGTAAGGGCTATTTTAACTGTTGATGGGTAGTGCATCAGTAAAGTGAATATGGTATTGTGCTCTTGCTCTGTTTGAATAGGTGGAGAGAGTGGTTAACTGTATTATAATAGTAAATAGACAAATATGTTGTGCTCTTGCTTTTTTCTTTTTGAAGGTGGAGAGAGTAGGATTGCTAGTGCCACAACAGTTTTATTTGAGGTTCATAACAGTACATTGTACTGTGGCGGCTACGTGGCGTAGTGGGCAAGGCGCTCGCCACGAATGCGGAGACGCTGGGCTCGCCTGTTCGAGCCCAGCGCTCCACATTGCTTTCAGTTTAGCTGGTCGTTCATACTAATACACATTGGCCGTATTAGGGGGTGGGAAACTGATGGGTGGGGATCGGGCGTTGTGGACAGTGACTCCTACAGGTCGGTTGGTGCGCCTGCGCAGTAGAATCAGGAAGTGTCGGGGGCAGCGTGAGCCTCCCACGCGTTACTCCTCGCCACTGAGAGATCGAGCTGCGCAGGTGAAAAGATGCGACTGTTGTTACCTCAAGTACCGGAGGGGACTTGTGCTATGTATGACTTAGTCGACATTGCAGCCGGCTTGTGGGAGGCAAGAAACAGCGTTCGTGACAAGGGAGGGTTGAATTGGATGATACAAAATTGGGATGGGAGAAAATATAGAAAATGGGAGAAAAAGTGGATAAAAAAAAAAAAAAACAGTACATTGTACTAAGCAATTGTTGGCTCATTAGTTTGTAATTCACATGCACTAAAATTCACCAGAATGCAGGAAATTAAGTCTTTGTAACAAAAAAAATCCTGGTGGGGGACCCCCAGACCCCCCGCTTAAAAAGGGGCTATATTTCGCGCTATATCTCCCGGTATGAATTATTTCCCCAGTCCGGCCCTGTGCACAGGTAGGGCCTGCGCTATCAGGCATTGATACTAGCATGAGTAATACTGCTCGTTGTCTCGTGAGACGACCGAGTGATGTATTGGCGCGGGGGGCGGGATATTTGGGAAAACATGACTCTCTTTTGGATGTTTTCCGAGTATCCTAGCGCGCAGCTAATGATAATGCTACAATGTTGGGGCGCCGTTCCCCTTGTTCCCCGCCGAGGGCTGTCTTTACTAAAAGGTCTTCCCTCCTCTTAACCATTCATGCTGACGGTCAATCGGTGTCTAATGTTGGGGGTTTAACGGGGGCTTGTTTACCATTTACATGAGTGGATGGGCTGAGGCTCAGGGCAGGTGTGCTTTTTGTGAATCTATGAATTGAAAATGGGGGTCCCTGGTGTGGACAGGACTAACGTTTTCTCTGGTCTGCATCTGCATCCCCTTAACAATTGTGTGTATTGGGCTAGCCCATTCTGCAATATGTTAATAGAGTTTTCGTTCATTCATTCATTTATCCCTTCATGGGTGCACACCGCAGTGGAGGTTGTTGCATGCCTACTAGTGAGGCAGTGCTTCACTAGTAGTAGACTTTGGTCTGCAGCCACCACTGGTGTTCCGTGCTTAGTGAAGCAGGTGGCATCAGTCCTTTGCCCTGACATGGTGGAACGGTGTCCCGCCCGGCCGACGCCATGAGGCGAGTCGGCCCGGCAGGTGGCTGGTGGGCTGATGAAGCCTATACCGCCGCGGTATAGAATTAGCAGCGACTGGCAACATTGTTCAATTTGCTGTTTTTTCTGTCAAAAATGGTGTCGGGTGGTGGGGCCTTAGGGCCAGCCGATGTCAAAACATTGCGCGAGGTTTTGAGGTTATTTAGCTTTTGACCTAGCCGCAAGCTATAACCGCAGGGAGGGCTAGGATGCTGTCAATTGTTGTTCACAGGCATTTTTGGTTGGAGCAATCTCCCCTTGAGGGGTCTCCTCCTCAGGGCTCCCCCCTCCGCGGGTGGACCTTGGTCTGTCCACGGAGGCGCGGCATTTGACCTGGGCTCCACGCTGCCCCACACTGCACAGCCAGAGGTTAGAGCACGGCCCCCGGCCAGCAGCCATGTTTCCCCCGCCTGAGATACCCTGGACACAAAGAAAACAGGTGATCACAAGGCCGACAGCCTCGGCGGCCGAGGGATCGGCTACATTAGATGAGCACGCCCTAAAAAACCGTCGCCGTCTAGCTGTGTCTAGCACGCTCTCCGGTCACTCCCCCCCCCCTACGCCAGCGGGACACAGGGCTCTGATTTGTTCCCTTTGGCTGGGGGCTGCGTGATTTCAGTGAAGTGCAATCAGCCCCACGTTTTGCTTCTCATGGGGACAGGGGCTGACACCCAGTTGCTAGCTAGGCCTGGGTCTGCCTGTGAGAATGCTGTGCTGTCAAGCGGCTCCCACGCCACACGTTCTGCGTCTGTGTTTGGTGAGCCTGGTGTTGTGTCTGTCGACGGAAAAGGTTGTCAGCGGGGGCACTCGAGGCCCCGGAGGTCGCAGTGAGTTTCCCCAGCCCCGCCCTCGCCAGGCCGGGTATCACGTTAGTGCCTCCCCCGACCGGAAGATCGGCGGTGAACAGTCAGGCATGCATGGTTTGGGTGGTAGTAATATCACTACAGGGCTACAGTGTGTTGGAACCCACCCTATCGGGCAGTGTGGGGACCACACGCCTTGCATGTCCAGCTGTAGAGCAGGCTATCCTCAGCAGTCCATGCCGGGAAGATGCTCAGTGGGGGAGCTTATCTCACCAAGTGTGATGGCCGCTCTCCCCGTATCAGACCGGCCCTTTCTGTCGGGGTCCCCTCTTGGGTGCTATTGCCTCATTGGTAGAGTCAGGGTGCGATATCCCGGCTCCGCGAGACGCCCTGCTCGCGCAGTTGTTGAGTCCAGGGTTGGCAACGCACAGCGGGTGGGACCGGGCCTCCTATCTACGGTTCCTCGCGGACCAGCGCCGGTTGGCGGCGTTGGCGGCGTTTCCTCCCGATATTCTCTGGTGCCCAAGAAATCGGGGGGGGGGGGGTGTCAGACCCATACTGGACCTGTCCCATGGAAGGTTCAGAATGTTGACCGTCTCCCACCTGTTAGGCGCTGTCAGGTGGGGGACTGGTCCACCTCCATAGACCTGTAGGATGCGTATTCGCATCCCGATCTTCCATCCTAGGACATACCTACGCTTCCTTTGCAAGGCTTAGCGTACGGGTACCAGAGGCTGCCGTTCGGCTACTCTCTGGCTCCCCGCATCTTCACCAAGTGCGTGGAGACCGCGCTGGGGCCTCTGCGTCGTCGGGGGATACAAATGTTATTCTACCCTGGACGACATTCTGGTCCTCGGCCGGTCAGGGAAGATCGCCAGGTCTCATACCAGGCAGGTGGTGGAATTCCTCACCAGCCTGGGTTTTGCTGTAGACTGGAAGTAGAGTACTCCTCTTCCCAGTCAACGGGTGGAGTACTTGCGCTTGTTTCTAAGCTCAAGGTCTATATGGGCATCCCTCTCAGAGCGGCGGCGAGTGGATGGTCTCTGCACGCTCGGGAGGTTCCGTCCTAGGACGGTTACGGCGCTGTCCGTGATGCGCCTGCTCGGTATGATGGCATCTGCTCACTCTGTGGTCCCTCTTGGCCTCCTCTTCATGAGGAGGATACAGAGGTGGTTTTTTTCCAGTATGGAAATGGACCCGGTGAGAGACAAGTGGAAGCGGCTGAAGGTTCCCATGTCAGTACTGGGGGACCTCGTGCCCTCACCAGCGGGGTCCCTGTGGGCAGCAGGCTGTCACACGTCACAGTCTTCACCGACGCCTCCCTCACGGGATGGGGGGGGACGTGTCGGGTCAACGCAGTAGGGGGCAGCTGGCAAGACCATGCTGCCCGGTCTGCGCTACACTCAATGTGTTGGAATTGAAGGCAGTCCTTCTGGTCCTCAAACGGCTCGGCCACCTTGTGGTGGGCTAGCATGTTTTGATCAGGACGGACAACACGACGTCAGCGTCGTATATTGACAGACAATATTGACGAGTGGGGACTACGTCCACACATAGTCGGACAGGTCTGGGACCGGTTCCGTGGCCGCCTCGGATTCTGTACGCATTCCCCCCCATACACCTGATAGCTCAGCTGTTGGGGCGGGTACGTCGGGAGTGCGGGACTTGATCCTGGTCGCGCCGGGCCGGGGCTCAGCTGTGTGGTCCCCGGCCCTGATTCAGCTCTTGGTGGCCCCGCCGTGGCCTGTTCCGTGGTCACCGCGGGCCCTCTCTCAGGCACGCGGAACTCTGTGCTGCCTCCTGTTCTGGGGCAGCCTCTAGGCTTGGCTGCTGAAAGTGTGAATCTGGTGGGGATGCGTCTTGAATCTTGACTCTTCTGTGGTTGACACTATCCGGAACGTGCACGCTCCGTCCACTACCGCGGCTTACGCTGGGAAGTGGTGTATGGTCGAGTGTGGGGACAGAACATTGTTCAGCCACCCTCTCGTGGAACGTTTCCTGCTTGGCGCTCGGCGTCTCAAGCCTGTGGAACGTTCTCTGTCTCCGAGTGGGACCACCAACTGGTCCTGGGCCGGTTGTCGGAGGCCCCGTTTGAGCCTCTTGAGCAGGCGCCATTGGATCAGCTGTCTTTTAAGACCGCGTTCCTTTTGGCCATCACCTCCGCTAAGCGCGTGGGTGAGCTGTGTGCTCTATCGGTGCGGCCTGAGTGCCTGTCTATTCGGCCGATAGCCGAATCCAGTCTTCGTGCCAAAGACTATCCAGAGCTTTTTTCGCTCCAGGGATATTGTGGTTCAGGTGCTCGTCCGCCTCCTCACGCTAGTGTGTTGGAGGCGAGCCTTCGCCTGTTGTGTCCTGTCCATGCACTGGGGCTTCCGTTCAACTGTTTGTTTGTTACGGTGGCCCTCGCGCGGGTGAGGCGCTGTCCAAGCAGCACCTGTCACATTGGTTGTGTGAGGGCGTTGCCCTTTGCTACACGTTGGCTGGACAGGTCCCCCCCGGGCTGCTGCCCTGTTAGGGGGGGCCTCGGTGGAGGACATCTGTGTCGCACGTGGTCCCGCCTGTGCTGTGTGTTCAGGGGCGCATTTTCGTGGAGTTGACTGCCTCCCCCCCTTCGTTAGGACGGGCGGGTGGACGGGACTCCCCTCCTCCCTGGCTGGGGCTTACGGGCCCTCAGGGGGTACACTTGTCGGGCCACGCGTCCGCTCTGCCCCATATCTCATTGGCAGAGCGAGACGCGATAGCCAAGTATGCTATATAACGAAAGGTTATTTCATAACCTAGTTATATGAATACTGGCTGAGCGTCTCGCTCTTAGCGCCCTGAGGTCCCTTGGATGGTTTTTCCGCTTATGGAAATCGTTCTGAGGAAGGTAGAGCGTGACCATTTCCGGCGTCATAGAGAGACGCATGGGCGTGGCTTGGTCACGTGCAAGTGGGTGCATTTGTTTGTTTCGTGTGCACAATATGTGCAAGGAGATAAGAGGTTATCTCATTCATATAACTAGGTTATGAAATAACCTTTCGTTTTCATTCATTCATTCACTGACAGAAACTGTGATTTGACCGTAGACTTAATAGTTCTGTAATAAAAACGTGCATCTCAAAACTGAATAAAGACCGTGCTGTCTAGACTAGAGGACTCAAAATAACAACAAACAGGACTTGGATTCATTTAATAAATATAATTTGTTTAGGGCAGCAACTTGGGTTTGTGTTATATTTAGTATTATTAAGAGCCAATAGGTTAGTGTTTCTTAGGAGACCAGCAGTCTTTCAGAGGCTTCAGGGTTAAGACAACAACTGAATCAATCAATCAATTCAATGCAATTCAATCAATCAATCAATCAATCAATCAATCAATCAATCAATCAATCAATCAATCAATCAATCAATCAATCAATCAATCAATCAATCAGACAACCTAGCTGTTGGTACCCACCATGTCATGCTAGCTTGTGGGGAAGGGGGCTAAATAATGCTCCAGGGCTAGGCTACATTTAGGTGAGATTAAAACTGCCGTGGCCATTTTCAAAGAGGTCCCTTGACCTCTGACCTCAAGATATCCAAATGAAAATGTTCCTGTGGGTAGCCATGACAGACATGCCCACCATGTGGTTTTGGGGAAGAACCAAGCAGTACAAATGCGTTATTTTCACCTATAAACAAAAAATGGGTTATTTGACTATTTCTACAAACTATTACTAAACAGTCTTGGAATTGCATGAATTTGGTATGACTGAAAATCGAAGGTTATCCTATAACCCTAGTTATATGATTGGCGTAGCTGTCTGCTTCGCACTATGGGATACACTCAGCGCCTAATGCGCATCAACTGAAAACTTCTCACATGCACCTTTCATCTGCCCGACCACACCCACCTCCGGCCAGCATATAGCCCAGGGCCCTCATTTATCAACATTGCGTACGCACAGATATGTGCTTAACCCGTGCGTACGATCATTTCTAAGCAAAGTGGGGGACTTATCAATTTGAACTTGTGCTTGACTTTGTGCTTATATCTACGCACAGCTCGGAGCATGCGTAGCTGGCGCCCGGTGGTAGAATATGTTTACAACGTGGAAATAAGCACTGACTGCGCTCCGCGTATAACTCAACTCGTTATTATTTTGCGCATAGATTGCAGAAATACGGGAACGTTTTGATTATATTTAAAAGGCTTTGCCATTGTTAAACGTAATAAGTGGAACCCCGAAGCTGTAAGCATAATACAAGTCATGTGAACACCCACAAATCGTGGGCCACGATATAGTGTTCTTCCCCCTTCCTACTGTATAAGAAAGAATAAAAAAACGCATTGCAACGAGAACAGAGGTTATTTGTTGAGTGTATGTGTATTACAAAACCCTTGCAATAAATGTGTCTTAAATGAATGAAAATACATGCTCTGGATACAGAGCATATATCGTGTGGGTGATATCATGACTTGTATTCTGCTTACAGAATTTCACTTATTTAGTTTTACAATGTCAAAGCCTAAATCAAAACGTTCCCGTATTTCTGCAATCTATGCGCAAAATAATAACGAGTTGAGTTCTAACAAAGAACGTATTACATGCTGGGTGGGCTGATAGAGTAAACTATGATATGAATATGAATATGATATGATATAAGGTATACTAGTCCGTCCGCGAGAATAGCGAGGAGTCGGATAGCCATTAAATGCCATTTGAGAATTAATGCAAAGCGACGGCCTATAGCCTATACATATTATTTAATGTTTTCATAAGCGTAAAGATACAACAGCTAGATTAATGATCAAGTTAGTTTATTGTGCAGGGTTCGCAGGGCTGTGTCATGTGCTATTATATATGCGCAAGTTACTGTTGCATAATGTAGGCTATGGGCTGGCTGCTATTATATGTAATTCATATAGGCTACCTAATACCGACAACAAAATAGATTGTATCATATGCCTCTACACACATCATATTATACCCGGTAGCCAATCCATATTCCAGCAGGGCGCATAGCCCAGACAAATGCACCCCCTGAGGTCCCCTTCACGAACATCAGAAAAACATGGGGTGGGGTCCGGCCCCCTCGCGCCTCCTAACGAGGAGCGGAGGGAAGGACGCCAATCATGCGCAGTGGGGCGCAGTTACCCCAAAACACATAGGGTGAGTAGATCATGCGAAAAACCGCAGTCTACCTCACCATGCACCCCGCCAGCCGCCCGGCAGCGGGATGCAAAAGGGGTTCCAGCTCCAAGAGCCGCACTTCTCCTTTACAGAGGCGGGGCCCCCGGCCATGGCCGCGAGACAGAACACCCCCGAAGGTTCCGATGAGGACCAAAAGTCCTCACCCGGATTTACGACAGCGCCCCCCCCCCCCCTCCCCCAGGGCCACCGTGCTTCCTATCGAGCCGAGCGCCGAGAGAGGGAGTGCGCACATGCTTGACCGATGAGTCACAGAAGGTGCCACGGGGGCCAGCTGTCCGAAACAGCTCCGCCGCGGCCCACCCCCGGGTGGACCCCCCCCTGTGACGGCAAGCCTGCCCCACACATCCCCACACCGGAAGCTCCGAGCCAGGCCTGCCGAGGCAGCTGCCAGTTAGCCTCCTGGAATGCTGGGGCCTACAGGTGACCAGTACAGCAGAGCATGGCTGACACCTGGTGGACACTAGTTCAAGACCGACCCCGCCCGGCGCGGCCAGGATGAGTCCTGTGTCCCCTAACGCAGCTGCACCCCCGTAAAACAAACAGGGGGTGTGCGTTTAGGCCGTAAGTCACAGAGGCGCTAGAGGGACTGACCGCCCGAGAGCAGCATTCCACTGGCCCACCTGTCTGAAGAAGTCCACCATTATCCCTGTACCCAAAAAATCTACGCCCGCTTGCCTCAACGACTACCGCCCTGTAGCTCTCACCTCCATAGCCATGAAGTGCTTTGAGAAGCTAGTGAAGGGCTACATCTGTTCCTCCCTCCCCATTAACCTGGACCCCCTGCAATTTGCATATCGCCCCAGCAGGTCCACGGAGGACGCCATAGCCCATGTGCTGCACACAGCAGCATCACACCTGGACAAGAGGCAGGGGAACTATGTGAGAATGCTGTTCATCGACTACAGCTCAGCATTCAATACCATAGTCCCCTCCAAACTCATAGCCAAGCTCAGGGACCTGGGCTTGAACTATGACCTCTGCCAGTGGGTCTTGGACTTCCTGACGGGTAGACCCCAGGTGGTAAGAGCAGGCAACTGCACCTCCTCATCCATCACGCTCAACATAGGGGCCCCCCAGGGCTGTGTTCTGAGTCCCCTCCTCTACTCCCTGTACACACATGACTGTGTGGCACAGCGGAACAACAACACAATCATCAAATTTGCTGATGACACAGTAGTGGTGGGCCTGATCTGTGCCAACGACGAGAGGGCCTACCTGGAAGAGGTAGAGAATCTGTCGCAGTGAACTGCCTCTCCCTGAACGTCAGCCAAAAGAGATGATTGTGGACTTCAGGAGGTCGGGGGTCAGGGACTACAGCCCCCTCAGCATCGACGGGGCACCGGTTGAGAGAGTGAACAGTTTCAAGTACCTCAGAGTCCACATATCCGAGGACTTGACATGGACCACACACATTGACAGTGTTGTGAAGAAGGCACGGCAACGCCTCTACTTCCTCAGGAACTTCCTAAGGAAGTTCCAAGTCAGTCAGAAGATCCTTAAGAACTTCTACTCTAGTGTCAAGATTTGGAATATGCGTATGTACATTTGTGTATGTATGTATGTATGTAAGTATGGACAGGTGCAGTTGTGTATGTGTATGTGGGTACACATACTATACCTAAATGTAAAATGATTTTCTTTGACACAATAAAGTATAAAAAGAAAGAAAAAAAACTTCTACTCATGCACAATAGAGAGCATCCTGACTGGCAATATCACCTCCTGGTTTGGGAATAGCACCGCACAAGACCGTAGCAGACTACAGAGAGTGGCCCGTTCAGCCGAACGCACAATTGGAGGGGGGCTTCCCACTCTCCAGGACATTTACAACAAGCGGTGCATGGGTAAGGCTAAGAGAATTATCAAAGACTCCAGCCACCCAAACAACTGCCTCTTTGAACTGCTGCGGTCAGGCAAGCGATACCGGAGTCTCATGGCAAGCACAGAGAGACTCAGAAGAAGCTTCTATCCCCAGGCCATCAGGATGCTCAACAAACAATAACACTATGTA
The DNA here is from genome assembly GCF_963971535.1 of Notolepis coatsorum. NCBI lineage: Eukaryota > Metazoa > Chordata > Actinopteri > Aulopiformes > Paralepididae > Notolepis > Notolepis coatsorum. The sequence continues at coordinate 16,921,507 of NC_140174.1, read as the reverse complement.
ACAACCATCAAGTCAAGTCAAGTCAACCATCAAATGCACTCACAGCACACACATCCACACGCACACACTCACTTTAAACAAACAACTCACTGCAGCACCCACTTTACCCACTTTAGAACACCTAAACACAATTTATATTTATTGGTAAAGAATTTGCACTACAACCCATACCTCATTACACCTTACTGTAAATTGTACCTCATCCCATTTCTGCTTTGTACTGTATATTGTATAGTATATAGTATATTGTATTTACTCAGTTACTTCTACTCTGCATTGTACATTTTGTATATACTGAACACTTTTGTCTACGTACTTGACTTCTATTTTATACTGCTATACTTATTTTATACTTATCTATTTTTGTCTAGCACAGTCCCTGGAGTGTAACAGAAAGAAGCATTTTGTATAAAAGTAGTCTGTACTTCTGTATGACAACTAATAAAGAAACTTGAAACCATAGGTGGGGGCCCCCCCTTGTGACCACAGGCCTGCCACATCACCCCCTCTTGGGGGTCTCTGGCTGCGTCTAACCAGACGAGCCCTCTCACAGAGCCCCCCAGGGGTTACAGGGACCTACAGGCTGACCAATACCTTAGTCTGTCAGCCCGGACGAGGGAAACCTACATAAAAAACCCTCCTTCCCATCTGTACACACGCTGTTTCTATGCTGTTCCGACAGATCCGGGGGTGTGCCCGGTTCCTAACGGCAGGTTTGAAAAACACCCGAAACCCGGAAGCACTGACCTCTAATTACCAATATGTTAGGCCGTAGGGAGGCAGAATAGGCCCACTACCTCCCCACCGCATTGGCCCGGCACCCCACGTTAGGGGGAGTCGGTGAAGTCCGCCACGTGAGATGTGACATAACCCAGTGGCCGAGCTAAAAACTCCTCTCGTCATCCACTCATATATGAGTCGGGGGGGAAAACACAGCACAGTACCACTGTGCGTTCTTCCACCCCATATTCAAATGACAAGTAGGGCCACCCTGTGTGGGCAGACGTCATCCCCCTTTGCAGCAGTAGGGATGACGAGGATGGGAACCTTCACCATGCCTCCTCCTAAAATCAAACGATTGGGAGACACGTGTGGCACGGGTCTGAACCTCCACCACCCGCTTTTACTGGGACCGGAAAATCGACCTATTTTGCCAACACAATTCAGAATGAAACCGATTTTGTCTGGCCGTCGTGGCTGTGGCACCTGCTGTATCACAGCAGAGCCAGAAACAGAGCAAGACGAAAAAGAACCGTGAATAAACAACCCGAACCGGGAAGGTGCGCACGCAACTCCCCTGGTTGCTAACGCCAGAGCTAGCGAGGGTCCCCAAGACTCCCTATATATCCGCCGATGGATAGCGGGGAACCCCTTTTTTGCAAAAAACAGATATGTAAATACAGATGTAAATACAATACGTCACCGCTTACCTTCTCTCAGTGGGAGCGGCAATGCGGCGTGTCGCTCGCGCTCATGGTTGACCAGAGGAGCTGGATGTAAGATATTTAATGAATAAATATAGTACAGCCCCTCACATCAGGCCTTCTCCCGAGGGAGAAGACCGACTTTTTAACGCAGCGTGTTGCTCGCGCTCATGGCTGACCAGAGGAGCTGGATACAAGATATTTAATGAATAAATATAGTACAGCCCCTCACATCCCGAGGGAGAAGACCGAAACGTCATATACACATATGAATATGTAGCATCCTGAAAATAGGAATATTATTCAGAAGTGCTGACTTGCCTTTTCATCTCCCCTGATGCACCAAGACCTACTAACTAGTTTCCATTGATATTCTCACGAACAATGACGCAAGCTTCTCTTTCTTCTACCGGCCGAAATATGGATTATAAACGGCATTACTGGATTCTATTCTACAATCCTTTTCCCTGTGGAGCTAGTAGGCGGTAACAGCAGGGGGCGCGGTGGCAGGCAGAGAGCGTACGAGAGACGGAGGAGGAAGTAGACGGAAGGGCGAGGAACCAGCCTCTTCGACATTGGACTTGGATGTGATCGGTTGTGTCTGGAAGAGCCCCGTATTGAACTTGAGTATATTACGGGTTATCTTATACCAGCAAACGTAGAAGCGTGTTGCATGTTGCCTTACGGAATACCCTAGCGATACAACGAGTTATCCTAGAAGGAATGCGGTATCGCCCTGAGGGGTTTTAGTTCAAGTTATTCCCTCTAGCGAGGCGCCCTGCCAGCGTGGCGTGAAGAGGACTGGTGTTTTAGAAACACCCTGCGTTATCATATATCCCGGCTAGCAGGGGGGCTGTCTGAGGACCCAGAGTGTAGCTGCAGTGTTAGTGAGGGCGAGCTTAGATACGCGCGTGGACCAAACCAGTTGCCTACAACCAGTCTACACCAGGCTGCCTACGACCAGATCTACACCAGGCTGCCTGCAACACACGGGAGTTCGTCCCGACCAACAGAGGTCGCCATCGCCCAGCACACGCTCTCAGCCAGCACTGCCTCTCTGCTCCAGCTCCGCCTGCTAGTCCCCTCGCCGAGAGCGTTCGACGCCATCTTGCCTTCCGGACGACGGTGGTGCGGCGAGGCCGCCATGTTGGTTGAGTACAATTGAGCATCTACGCTCCGGAGCTATAACACAGTACACAGTGTGGTGCGGGCCGCGGGCGAAGCTAACGTTGCTAACCACAGTTCTAGGGGTACCCCATTAGCATAGGGCTTTTGTAAAGGTATTTGTGGGCCCACCTTTTGATTTCTTTTCATTTTCTTTGAGTGTGATAACATGTTTGTGTTTAATAATAATTCCCATCTAATTAACTCTTTCCCTGTGGGGAAGTTACAGACCTGGTGCATTATAAATAAAGCCTAGAGAGGTATTATTCTTGCCGTATAATTAAAGCCTTTTGGAGGTACTATACAGGGTGAAGACCCAGACGTGGGCGATGAGTCAAACACATTGAAGTATATTATCCCTGATATTAACCCAGAGGTGGGTGTATAATATACGTGGTTATGAGGTATGGAGTTACAAGCGGAACTATAGTGGGACTTCAGTCCATTTGGTCATTATCACTAAATCATTGTAACTGACCAGTATAGCTAACATTAAAGAATTAGATGGGAGTTCTGTGTGCGTGTCCATTCATGAGCGGTTCAGCAACTCTTTTGGTGTGGGTAACGTTAACATAATTAACCCCTTCCTATTCCACCTTTCCCTTTTCATTGTAAGGTTTCTAGGGTCACTGAGGGAGGGTACTGCTTGCGGGGGGAACCCAGGGTATTTATTTACAATTCAGTCACTAGGTGTGGGAGGGTTTAAGGAGCAACTGGGGGAAGTGGGAGCGTGTTGGGGAGTACTGCTGACCGCCCTGCTGCAGGGGAGGAAGACCAGAGTACCAGACCAGGTTGGTAAATCCCGGGCCCCATCCACTCACACTACCAGCCTCCAGTCGACGATCCAGGCCCAAAGACGAGGGTGCAGTCAGACGGAGCTCTACTGTGTCCAGCTACCTTGTGACTGCCAGCAACCGTTCCCACGAAGCAGGGATAATCCACCCTGCTACAAATAGATTGTAAAGGACCCCCTTCAGGCATAACGCCGGCCCCAATTTGAGAAAATGGGACCAGACACCGCCCGCCTGCCTCCGGGCTGAGCGCCACCGGATACAGCGGCTTTAACGTTATTATAAATAACAGAGACTTGAACTTGAAGCTCTCTTATACTTTATCATCAATGTCTCGATATCGAGAGTCAATTTCAGTCTTATTTTCATTATAGAATATAAAGAGGATATGAAAACTGCATGGCGGCACGGTGGTGTTTGAATCGAGACTTTAGGGTCACTGAACAATCTAGTATCAGACACAGTCAGAAATCATACCAGGTATATTCTTATGGGGGATAAACTAAAAACGTCATATCCAACACACACGATTAAGTTCAATGCCCCCGCCGAGTGCAACGCCTGGGCTAAACGCCAGGAGGCAGCGGGTCAAATTATATTACAATAATAATAGAATCGGTGGGGCACTTGACCAAAACCAGCACATCAGACAGTAATTTTTCTTTACTGAAAAAGGACCTGTCGATGACAAAAAACGCAAGACCTGCTACCATTGTGCCTCCCCACAGGCGAGGCAAAATGGCATTAAGCCGTCTAGCATCATATCAGGCATTTTCTCATGGGGGATATGCCTAAACGTCATATCCAACACACACGATTAATATCGATTGCAAATCGTATTAACAGATTGCAGAATGGGTACAATGCAGCACGCCTCAATACACACAATTGTTAGGGGGATGCAGACCAAGGAAAAGACATTATAGTCTCATTTACCCCAGTGTATTTCATTCACAATATACCATATACATATATGTCTAAAACCACAATTCCCCGTCGTCGTGCCATTACATAACACGAGTGGGGAGTGTGGACATACGAGACACATTTCAATATGTGACAGTGACGGTATATGGCCTAGACGGCCCCTCATACAATTCCCCGTCCTCATGAAACACAAGTGGGGAATGTGGCCACACTGTATGGCCCTGCGCAGCACTTCACTCTGTTAAAAACAGGTGATACACGGCGCGAGCCAGCATGACATATAGATTGACATAATATCTATTGAAAATCGTATCAACAGACTGCAGAATGGGTACAACGCAGCACGCCTCAATACACACAACCGGCAGGTGGATGTAGCCCAGGGAAAGACATAGTCTCATTTACCTCCGGGCACCCCATTTTCAATTGACCATATATATATATATATACTGTATATATATATATATATATTAGGGCTGTCCCCGACTAAGGATTTGGATGGTCGACTATGATTGGCCAAAATTTGCCGTTAGTCGACTAATGGTCGACTAAAAAATAAAAAGTATAATATTTATAATTTATTAATTATTATTATTATTTTTTATCATTCCATTTGGGCTGTGGGGGGCGCTTAATGTCTGAAGGAGTCAACTGAAGCCTTCTTGTCCTCTGCAAAAGCATGCAATTGCTCCACTGATGGATACATCTTGATATTTGTCTAGTCTAGTGTGTTCATTAGATGGGTGAAATCCTCTTTCAGTGCCTCTGTGCCTGTTTTCGTAGGCAGTTAGCCTCTGGTATGCGTGCCATTAGCGTTAGCCACGCTTCTAGGCCTCTTTTATTTTGGAAAGAATGATACAAAAAATAATAATAATAAAAAAATTATAAATATTATTATTATTATTTTTTTTTTATTCGACGAAGAGGTTGGCTAGTCGACTACGGCTCCTTTCGACCGATTAGTCGACTAATCGACTAATAGGGGTCAGCCCTATAGGCAGACCTGGCTTCCAAGAGAAGACAGACTGTGCACCCACTGCACACAAGAAGAGGTGGAAACCGAGCTACACTTCTTAACAACCTGCCCACTATACCAAGACATCAGAGACATATACTTCCCACAAATTATACATATAACATATACATATAACACCCAAAGAGACTTTGAAAACATGGAAAATAACTCAAGACTCCCATACCTACTGGGAGAAATACAACAATGTGCAAACACAGCAGCAAGATTTGTGAGCTGTGTGACAAGAAAAGGACATCCAACAGAATACAACCACCATAAAGACTGTCAATCACACAAAATAGTTCCTTCTGTACTGTACTGATTTCTCTGTTTGATTGTTTTGTTTGGATTTGGCAATGTAAACCTATGTTTCCCATGTCAATAAAGCCCATTTGAATTGAATTGAATTGAGAGAGAGAGAGAGACGCATGGCTTTATTGACAATAAGGGGGGGGGGGGTTCTGAGGCGGTGAATCTCCAGAACAGAAGTGCTTGCAATTGTTGAAAAATGCAATTCTTACAGAAATCTCCAGATGTCAAAAGTATTTTATACCAAATCACCCTATTCATTTTCTATGGTGTTCCTCAAGGTCTTGGTGACTTAATGTGGTATTTTGGATTTTTTTTCCCTTTTACCACATTCATCAATTCTCGAGTGGTCAAAAATGGTTAAATTTTGCACCAAATCTGTGTAACTAAGTATCGACCCAAAAGCTAGAATTGATGAAACAGCGGAGCATGAGAATGGCCGTCACACACTCCTATCATGAAGAGCCCTTATACACTCTAAACGTTCACAATTTGAATGGGTGCCTAACCAAAACAGTGTTTATTACAGATCTATGACAGTGCTGAGCTGCATCTCACATTAATCTCCAGGTTCCCAGCTTTCAGATGACGTCAACACTTATATGTGTTATCTAAGTTACTGTTGACCTGCTATCTCCCCCTAAAGATCTAATGTTGACCTGCTATCTTCCCCTAAAGATCTACTGTTGAGCTACTATCTCCCCCTAAAGATCTACTGTTGAGCTACTATCTCCCCCTAAAGATCTACTGTTGACCTGTCCTGCTATCTCCCCCTAAAGATCTACTGTTAACCTGTTATCTCCCCCTAAAGATATACTGTTGACCTGCTATCTCCCCCTAATGATCTACCGTTGTCCTGCTATCTCCCCCTAAAGATAACCCCCCTAAAAAGACTAAATGGGTTTATGTGGGGTCTCTCTCTCTTAAAATAAGGTCAGAAGGTCTGAACTCTGGCCCATAGAGCATCTTATCAGAATGTGGTTCACTTCAGTTCAGTTCAGTTATTTTTTATTTCGGGCTTTGGACACATAACAACGGTCATTTCATAAATCACCAAAGTTTTACCAGCTGCTATTGCAGCATTGTCCAATTGTCCGAAAAGGGCTAGGGAGAAGCACTAGGCTTGTCGGGCCCTACCCCTGAAGACTTACGTTTCATTTTTATTTTTACATACATACATAGTAAATACATATAGTACACATTTCAGTGCACACATAGTACACATTACAGTATAGTATACCTGCAGTATATAATAGTATATATAATAGTATATAGTACATAATAGTGTATACAGCACATATATAATTCAACTGACAAGCTGATATTGTGACACTACATCTTTATTTAATTGATAATAACAATCTGATAAAAAAATTTATAGAGGTAGAAAAAAAATCATTGGCATTTAAATTTTTGCAGTACACTAATTACACCACCAGAGGGCAACAACATGCTTTATATAATAATATAAACTGGACTTTTGAAGAAGTCTTTATTCATCATGCAGTGACACACACATGTGATGGGCGACACACACAGGAACACGTGCATTTTTTTGGGGTCGCTGATGAAATTAAGTCGCGCTTGACCCATCCCGCCGTCCTTCCCCCCAAGGGCAGCTGGGAGCAGACAGGGGCTGCGGCGTGGGGCCGCGCCCCAGGGACCAATCCAAGTGCTCCTGTCCGTCTTCTTCAGGGACGTGACAGCGTTAGCGATCTGTTGTGCATGTTTTTCCATTGGGTTTATCTTATCGGGAGGGGAAACCCTTGCTAGCACGGGGGAGAACATGCAAACTCCACACAGAAAGGCCCGGGAGATACCCCACCTGGGTACCTGGCAATGCGGCAACCTGGTCCCCAAGCGGGAATCGAACACCACCGTGCCGCCACGCAGTTTTCATATCCTCTTTATATTCTATAATGAAAATTAGACTGAAATTTACTCTCGATATCGAGACATTGATAAAGTATAAGAGAGCTTCAAGTTTCTTTATTAGTTGTCATACAAAAATACAGAATACTTTTATATGAAATGCTTTTTTCTGTTTCTGCTCCTGAGAGTGTGCTGCTAGATAAGAATCTCTTTTCTGCTGTGACGTTTGGAACACAAGGCTCTCCCCTCAGACTTTCTTGGTGAGGTCGCCCCCTGCTGGTGTCCGGTCCAACTGCATGCGAGGCCTGTACAGAGTCATGGGTTCTCCAAATAAAATTTATTGATGGGCTAATCATTTATCTGCATCTGATTTGGTAAACGACATCGTTGTTGTCACGGATCTGCGTGTCCCTGATACAGCCTGCTATGGATGTACTGTATTTGCAAATCTGGTATGTCATCATTGTCATAAATGTATAGATGTAGCAGTACTGTCTACCTGTATGTCGTGTATGTCATATATGTTATGATGAATTGAAAATGGGGGGCCCTGATGTAAACAAGACGAAAGTCTTTCTCTGGTCTGCATCCCCTTAACAATTGTATGTATTGAGCTGTACTGTACTGTACCCATTCTGCAATCTATTAATAAAGTTTTCAATCAATCAATCAATCAATCAATCAATCAATCAATCAATGCCATCGAAATACAACTCAGGAGGTGAACGCAGGAGGTGACCGCAGCTGCAGGAAAGACCTATAGTCTTATAAATAGGATTTGACGTAAATATCGTCATGCATTAACCCCCCCCCCATCGTTCCGGTTATTATTTGGTCTTGTAAACTGTCTACTGTCTGTTATGTTACCATATAACTCTGTATGATTGCATGTACAATAATGCCGTATATACTATATATTTGTTCTTCCATATATATATATATATCCACATCTGTCTGAATATACCTGCATATAATAATTTTTACATATATACAAATATATATGTCCCTTACCTACTCGTACTAGTTATACCACTGGCCAGTATGACTTACTATACATACTACTGATTAGCACTACTCAGTAGTCAGTAAGTAGTACTAATGTATAATATTAGGGCTGGGCGATTCTTGCTAAAATGTGAATCACGATTTTTCTCTCTAAGAATTGAGATCACGATTCTCTCACGATTCTTATTTTTTCAATACAATCATAAAGTAAAGTAAAGTAAAAAGAAAAAAAACAATGTTATAATTTATTTATTTTTAATTAAAAAAATCGTCATAACTATGAATCGAGATCGCGATTTTTTTCCGATGAATTGCCCAGCCCTATTTTATACCCAGTTTAATGTCATGTACATTGCATATTACTATTGCACTTTACGGTTACATTTGCACTCTGGTTGGATGCCAAACTTTGTCGGTACTACTGTACTTGCGCTGTTCTTATGGTTATGGTGACAGACAGTAAATGTTCATTCTGATCTCACAGCAGGCTGACAGAGTGAATGGAGGTCAACGCAGACAGAGTACGCGCGTGTGTGTCTGAGCGGCGCGCGGGCGGAGAGAGAGAGAGAGAGAGAGAGAGAGAGAGAGAGAGAGAGAGAGAGAGAGAGAGAGAGAGAGAGAGAGAGAGAGAGAGAGAGAGAGAGAGAGAGAGAGAGAGAGAGAGAGAGAGAGAGAGAGAGAGAGAGAGAGAGAGAGAGAGAGAGAGAGAGAGAGAGAGAGAGAGAGAGAGAGAGAGAGAGAGAGAGAGAGAGAGAGAGAGAGAGAGAGAGAGAGAGAGAGAGAGAGAGAGAGAGAGAGAGAGAGAGAGAGAGCCGCCTTCAAACATGGCGTCTTCAGAGGAAAAATGACTAAAAAATATTAAACGAGGCCTACTTTATTTACACGTCTTTACCGTCTCATTTCGCGACCACGACGGTGTCTCCCTCCACGGAGTGTAGTGTTGTCGTCGTTGTCGTTTTTTTTGCGGATGGCGGAGATAGAAGATAGACCGGGGAGCGAGCTTTAAAAAAAAAAGGAAAAAAATATAGCAGCCCTGTTTTATTTTGATGCGTCGACAGGCCAGCTAGCATCCTCGGCTAGCATCAGCTAGCATCCTCGGCTAGCACCAGCAGCTAGCATCAGCTAGCTAACTTAGCATCAGCGGCTAGCTAACTTAGCATCAGCTAGCCACAGCTAGCTTAGCACACAACGACTCCGGAGGGGGCGGGAGTGAATTTGCATGCACACAGGGGGGAAAAAATCACGATTTGTGTTTTTGTTTCGCTCGTCTGAGAGGAAAACGGTCGCAGCAACAACAACCGACCGACAGACACCACCACGCCATGGCTTATCATCTGCCATCATGTTTCAACCCGCGGTGCTAGAATCACCAGCGAGAAGCTACTGAAGAAAGGGGGAGGAGAGGGAGAGCGAGAGAGAGAGGGACACGGCGGAGGAAAAGGACGCGTTCGATGATCAAATGTTTATCAGCAATTCACCCACCATCATCACTACCACCACCACCATCCTCATTTTCATCATGACCGTGCATGGTTTGGGAACAAATTCGCATTGGTGGAAATGATCAACGGGGAACGCGTTAGGATCGGAGACTGAGTGATTTCGGAGGAGTATTTACCCCCCAGACCCCCTCCTCTCCTCCTGCTCCTCCATTGCTCTCTCTCTCAATATGCTGTTTTCACCCCCTGCCTGAACGACTCGCCTATGAAGCCGGGAACATAGCTTAGAGAAAATCGAGTGCGGGGGGTTAGACGGGATTTATTTTTCACACAACAATCTGGTTTCAATCCCGATTTCCTCTGTTGCTTTTGTCCTCGTCCCCCCGTTCACACGTCACATAAATGGATAGAAATTACCCGGGAACAGGGTTCGGTGATCTGGGCGCTGGAGCAGGATGGACTTACGAGAGGTCTGCGAAGGCGAGGTATGCACTGAGTCAGACAGGCTCCCATCACACACACACTCATACATATACACACACACATGTACACGCACACACACACACACACACACATTATACACACACACACACACACACTCATACATATATATACACACACACACTCATACACACACACTCATATACACACACACTCATACATATACACACACTCATACATATACACACTCACTCATATACACACACACACACACTCATACATATACACACTCATACTATACACACATATACACACACACACTCATACATGTATATATACACACACACACACACTCATACTCATACATATATACACACACACACACTCATACATATACACACACACACACATACACACTCACTCATATACACACACACTCATACTATACACACTCATATACACATTACACACACACTCATATACACAAAAACACACTCATACATATACACACACACTCATACATATACACACACTCATACTATACACACTCATATACACACACACACTCATATACACACACACACTCATACATGTATATACACACACACACACTCATACATATATACACACACACACACACTCATACATATACACACACACACACACACATACATATACTCACTCATATACACACACACTCATACTATACACACTCATATATACACACACACTCATACATATACACAAAAACACACTCATACATATACACACACTCATATACACACACACACACACTCATATACACACACACACACTCATACATACACACACACACACACTCATACATATACACACTCATATACACACACACACTCATACATATACACTCATATACACACACACTCATTACATTACACACACACTCATACATATATACACACACTCAACACACTCATACATGTACACACTCATATACACACACACACTCATACATATACACACACACACTCATACATATACACACTCATATACACATACACACACTCATACATACACTCACACACACACACTCATACACACGCACACACACATTACATATACACATGCACATTGCTTGTGCACGATGTGTCATCATGTAAACAAATGGTCAACACCCGTGTCATGCCTTGCCGTTGTGTGCATTGTCATCCAAAATAGTTGCATTGTGAATATTATAAATAGTGATCAGGTAGGTAGTAGATCAGTAGTACAGTAGTTATAGTAGTAGATTTAGTAGATATAGTAGTTATAGTAGTATAGTTGTTGTAGTTGTAGTAGTAGATATAGTAGTTTTAGTGGTTTTAGTAGATAGTAGTTTTAGTAGTTGTAATAGTTGTAGCAGTTCTAGTAGTAGATATAGTAGTTGTAGTATTAGTTAGTTATTATAGTAGTAGTAGATATAGTAGTAGTAGTAGTAGTAGTGCGTATTGTGGGGGTTGGAAATGAATTGAATGTGATTGACAGTTTAGTAGACTGAGGAGGGGGGCAGGACATAATGGGGCTGTTGTCCCCCGGGGACTCGTCACGGACACATTTTACCTATTGATGACAAATCCACATGAGCGCGATGGAAAGCGGCTGCAGAGAGATGAGCTCACAAAGCAGTCCGCCCTGCTGCTACACTACACACCGACTGTTAGTGATCATAATAACAACTGAGTGTTATTGATAATAATAACTCCCCAACAGCCTGCATTGACTCAAACACCGTAGGATCGGTAGCTAAATGTGTAACATTCACTGCGAGGGGGGGGTTCATATTTATAATAATAACACTCTGAGAGAGATGAGGGTTCCAGGTTGTTGGTGGTCTTTTGGCCTCGTGATTGATCATTTTATTTGCATAATTGCAATGCATTCGTATTGTATTCTACTCGCAACTGCAGGCTCTTAACAAAGCAAAACCATTAAAGGGTCAGACGACGACGAGAGAAGACGATGTGTCTTTGAATAAAATGTGATTTAAATGATGATAATCGCCAGCTCGGGTCTGTTAGCTTAGCATCGCCTCTCCAGCGTCATGTTTAGATGCGGGTTTTAGCAGCAAAAGAAGGCCTTGACAGGAAAGAAACGTCGCCACAAGACGAGCTGTTCATACGGTTGTTACATCGACCCAGTGTTTGCTAATCTCGCGACACTAATCACAGACAAACCATGGCCCCCTTGTCATCCCCCGATGTTTGTCAAATACCATCATAGCTAGGTTTTGATGTTTGCGTGAAGCAGACATTCTATTATTAATTTGCACTAGCCAGCTGCTATAGCCTGCTCAACCCCCGATCACTGGCTTGCAAACCAATCGCCCCCATAGAAGTCTTATGTTGTCAGTATGAAAGAGGAAAGATATTTTTTTTTACCAAGAACTGCACATCGGTCACACATTGTTTATTTATTTACACGTCAAAGAGCGGCCTTGCAGCCCGGGGCCTTGTGCCCAGATTCCTAGCTACTGCCTGGTAGCTTACTGCTAGCATGTTAGCTGGCCAGCCAGATCAACTCCTTTCACACAGTCTTATGCAAAGCAAGCCTGGCTGTGTGATGATGCTCTTATGTTCAACTTTGCAATTAGCAAAAAAAAAGGCTACTTCTGTGTCTACACACTTTGTCAAATTCTGTTTACAAATCTTCACATGTTCTTTGATAAGCCATAGCCCACTTAATTCAGCCTAATTTGAAGCGTGCTGTGTGTGGATACAGTTGTGTTCAAGCCTGAGGAATACATTAGTGCATGGAATTCAGCCCACATTCTATCTAATCTCCTCGGTGACGGTTCCATTTAGACAGTCATTGGCCAGTTATCTCCCTCTTAAAAGTTACACATAAAATTTTGTATTTCACTTTGTTACAGTCATTAGGAATTGTCATTCTCCGTCGGGTAGGCTCTGTGTTTAATCGCCCAAATACCTCGGACCAGCAGATAACCTTGAATTAAACACAAATTAACAGCTGTGTGTCATTTTAATACAGGTACAAAATGACTGACAAAAGATTTCATAGGGACATCTTGCCACAGGCCAGGATCAGGCCTGTTGATTTAGGGGTCACCTTTTGGGGGAAACAGGGTTTATGCAAATTACTCTGAAATGAATTGATTAATGACTCTCTCTCTCTCCACCCCTCTCCTCTCCCCTCCCTTCCCCTCCCTAGTCTCGTGTACGGGAGCTCAAGATCATCCCACCCCGAGTCCGAGCTCCTTCACAGACAAGCCTACGCCACCCCCCACCCTCTGCAGGGCTATGCCACCAATCACCACCCAGGGAGCTCTGGCCAGGGCGGGGCTTGGGGAGCAGCTGGAAGGAGTTTGGGTGAGATCAATGTCACACACCTTCCCTGTCGGCCCACAAGGGCCATGAGTTATTGTCCTCGGGCCCCGTCCGTCGTCCCCTCTGGCAGGCTGTCATTGAGGGACGTGTAGGGCGGCGTGTATTGATTTTTAAGCCTTATGATTTAGATTGTCAGTGAAAAGCCTTTTATTTGATGTTTTAATGTCCATTCCTGACCCTTTGACTTAAATTGTGAGATTTATTCTCCTTAATTTTGCTAATGGCTTTTAGGTTGGTTTCACATACAGAAGGTACCGTTCTAAACGTTTCCTATGGAGTTTTGAAATGAGATATTATTATTATTTATTTTTCTAGGACAAGATTTAAGATAATCCATGTTAGTGAAACTGGTCAGTAGTATGAAGATGTTTGACGGCTGCGTCTCCCTCCTGTCTCCTGCGTCTCCCTCCTGTCTCCTGCGTCTCCCTCCTGTCTCCTGCGTCTCCCTCCTGTCTCCTGCGTCTCCCTCCTGTCTCCTGCGTCTCCCTCCTGTCTCCTGTGTCTCCCTCCTGTCTCTCTCCTGTGTCTCCCTCTTTTGTCTCCCTCCCGCCTCCTGTGTCTCCCTCCCGCCTCCCTCCCGTCTCTCCTGTGTCTCCCTCCTGTCTCCCTCCTGCCTCCCTCCCTTCTCTCCTGTGTCTCCCTCCCGCCTCCCTCCCGTCTCTCCTGTGTCTCCCTCCTGCCTCCCTCCTGCCTCCCTCCCGTCTCTCCTGTGTCTCCCTCCTGTCTCCCTCCCGCCTCCCTCCCGTCTCTCCTGTGTCTCCCTCCTGTCTCCCTCCCGTCTCTCCTGTGTCTCCCTCCCGCCTCCCTCCCGTCTCTCCTGTGTCTCCCTCCCGCCTCCCTCCCGTCTCCCTCCCGCCTCCCTCCTGCCTCCCTCCCGTCTCTCCTGTGTCTCCCTCCCGCCTCCCTCCCGTCTCTCCTGTGTCTCCCTCCTGTCTCCCTCCCGTCTCTCCTGTGTCTCCCTCCCGCCTCCCTCCCGTCTCTCCTGTGTCTCCCTCCTGTCTCCCTCCCGTCTCTCCTGTGTCTCCCTCCTGTCTCCCTCCCGCCTCCCTCCCGTCTCTCCTGTGTCTCCCTCCCGCCTCCCTCCCGTCTCTCCTGTGTCTCCCTCCTGTTTCCCTCCCGCCTCCCTCCCGTCTCTCCTGTGTCTCCCTCCCGCCTCCCTCCCGTCTCTCCTGTGTCTCCCTCCCGCCTCCCTCCCGTCTCTCCTGTGTCTCCCTCCTGTTTTCCTCCCGCCTCCCTCCCGTCTCTCCTGTGTCTCCCTCCCGCCTCCCTCCCGTCTCTCCTGTGTCTCCCTCCCGCCTCCCTCCCGTCTCTCCTGTGTCTCCCTCCCGCCTCCCTCCCGTCTCTCCTGTGTCTCCCTCCCGCCTCCCTCCCGTCTCTCCTGTGTCTCCCTCCCGCCTCCCTCCCGTCTCTCCTGTGTCTCCCTCCCGCCTCCCTCCCGTCTCTCCTGTGTCTCCCTCCCGCCTCCCTCCCGTCTCTCCCGTGTGTCTCCAGGTCTGTCCGGGCTCTTTGACACCGGCCTGCACCACGCCAGTCCCTCCGGCCCCGACGCCTCCGTCATGAACCTGATCTCGGCCCTGGAGTCCCGGGGCCCCCAGCCCCCCCCCTCCGCCTCCTCCCTCCTCTCGCAGTTCCGGACGCCGTCCTGGCAGACAGGTGGGTCTCTCTGGCGGTGATGGATCTGCCTCGTGGTGACATTTAAACGGAGGCCAACTTTAGTCAATATGACATTTGCAAGCGGCTCCCATGTTTGGCAGTGTTTGGCATTCTGCTGACTAGGGCTGCAACGATTACGTCGATTATGAAAAATCGTCAACGAGATATTGTTGCGTCAATTAGTCATTAAAAAAAAATTATTATTATAATTTTTTTTTTTTTTTTTTTTTTTTGGCACTACCTATCTTTGTGAAAGTGATAGGTAGCCAGCTGAAGACTTCTTAGCTTAACATAACAGACCGACAGTAAGTTTGGGGGAACTAATGGGATAACTGGGGATGTTGTTTGGTCCTGACAAGAGTCTCAAAGCAAATCTGAGGTCATGCTCAATGTCCAATCTGTTCCTCTGCTCTGTCTTCAGCTGGACCAGAGCTGAGAAGCCACTTTCACAAAGATAGGTAGTAAAAAAAAATATAGTTGTTTTTCGATTAGTCGACTAATCGAAAAAATAATCGACAGATTAGTCGACTACTAAAATAGTCATTAGTTGCAGCCCTACTGCTGACGTTCCCCGTGTGTCGCTCCGCTCAACGATCTGGAATGATCCGCATTTTTTATATGATTATTATATGTTATGCGTTGCCGGATTCCTGTCATTAATATTGAGAGTGGAAAGACTAACGTCTCTCGGTGTAATTTAATAGGCTGCCGACGCTGAGTAATAACACTTGTGTCTGTCCTCCCCGTCTCCCCCGGCAGCGATGCACACCCCCGCCCCCGCCGAGCTCTTCATCTCCGGGGCGCTCCCCGGCTCCGGCTCCTTCCCCTCCTCCTCGGCCCTCTCGGCCTATCAGCACCCGGCTTCCTTCTCCAGCCGCTCCTTCCCCGCGGGCTCCCTCTCCCTGCAGGACTCGCCCGCGTTCAGCCCCGCCTCCAACGGCCTGCTGTCGCCGCACGACCCCCTCCTGCACATCAAGGCGCCGTCTCAGTCCAGCCTGGGCTTCGACCGGCTCCTGTCCTCGCAGGGCGCCGCCGCGGCCGCCGCCTACCGGGGCGGCCAGGACCCCACGGGCGCCGCCTCCTCCGCCGCCGCCCAGGCGTCCTCGGCCCGCCACCTGCAGTCGCACCAGTTCAACCTGCTGTCGTCGCAGCTCCAGGACCAGTCGTCCCAGCTGTACAACGCCTCCGTGTTCTCCTCGGCCCAGGCGCAGTCCAACCTGGCGCAGGAGCGGGCCGTGCCGCGGCAGGACAGCGTCATCAAGCATTACCAGCGGCCCACGCCGGCCCAGGCGCAGCTGTCCTCCTCCGCCGCCCACTCCCTGCAGCACTACCTCAGCTGCGGGGGCGCGGGGTACCAGCAGATCGCCAGCCACCACCGGCACGCCAGCCTCTCCTGCAGCCCCCTGGGGGAGGAGAGCCCGTCCGCCGCGGACCTCAAGGCCGCCGCTGCCGCCGCCGCCGCCCGCACTGAACAGTACCGGCCAATCATCCAGCCCCCGTACCCCCCCTCCTCCTCCTCCACCTCCTCCTCCGCCGCCGCCGCCGCCGCGGGGGGGAAAGGCACCAAGAGCAGCTCCAGTAGCGGCTACTCCTCTGCCAGCTCCGCGTCCTCCTCCAGGACTCCCCACACGCCCCCTTCCGCTTCCTCTACTTCCTCTACTTCCTCCTCTTCCTCCGCCGCGTCCGGCGCCCACCCATCCAACTCCATCCCCGCCTCCGGCTCCAGCTCGGCCCCCTCCTCCAGGCAGCAGCAGCAGCCTCCCCCTCAGCCCGCTCCCCCTCAGCCCCCTCAGCAGCCCCCCCCAGCCTCCTCCACGTCTGCCCCTCTCTCCAAGTCCTGCCTGTCCGGCTACGGCTCCCCGGTGGCCCCGGTGAAGACCCCCGCCGGTCAGACCCCACCCCAGCAGCAGCAGCAGTCGTACTCCCCCAACCAGCCCCCGGCCTCCCACCTCCCGCAGGCCTACGGTGGCTTCAGCTCCCCCCAGGCCCAGGACCTGAGCTCGGGCACCGGGGGAAAGGGCTACGGCGGCCTGGGCGGCGGGGGGCGGAGCCAGGCGTACTCCACCGCCGACGTCTACGGAGCCGACTCCGCTTACGGATCGCTCCCCTCCTCCCTGGGCGGAGCCGGAAGCCCGTCGCTAGGCTACGGAGGGCCGGGCCACTCCCCCGCCCTTTTAAGGTCTAGTAGCTCGTCGGGCAGCGGCGCGTCCGGCGGAGGAAGCGGCGGCAACAACAATGCGGGAGGAGGCGGCAACTCCGGTTCAGGGGGAGGAGCCGGGAGTAGCATGGCCAATGAGAGGAGCAGTGGAGGCGGGTCTTACCACATCCCGGACTCGAGCCCCTCGGGCGCCTCGGGCAACTCTGGGATCGTCCGTCCGGGGATGCATTCCCCAGCGCCCGCCTGCGCCACCCAGTCTCCAGGGGGCGCCGGCTCCAACAAGTACATCTCCTCGGTCCTCTCCCCCGCCTTCCTGGCCTCCCCGCAGGGCTACCCTGACACCAGGGCCCCCCCGCGCAGCCAGGCCTACCACCCCGCGTCCTCCAAGGCAAAGTCTGACACCTCCATGCTAGGAGTGGGTTCTCAGAGGTCCCAAGAGGAGGTGGACGATGACGACGACTTCCTGATCCAGCACCTGCTGCAGGCCCAGGCGAGTCCCACCCCCCAGGCCGCCCATCACCACCCCCAGTCGCAACCCCAACAAACATCACAGCAGCAACAGTCTCAGCCCCAGTCGGTGACCCCGACCGCGGACGCAGGCAAAGAGCTGTCCTATGACCTGGGCAAGAGCCCGGAAGAGCGGTATCACCTCCAGAGCGTCATTCGTACCCACAGCGCCACCTCCAGCGCCGGAGTCGCCAGTGCGGGGTCTGGAGGGACCATCTCCGGCTTGGACAGCCAGCTGGAGATGTCACTGAAGAAACAGCAGGAGCAACATCAACAGCAACAGCAGCAGCATCAACAACAACAACAACAACAACAACAGCAGCAGAGGAACGACAGATCTGTGGGAAGCGGCAGGAGCAGCGGGGGGCGGAGCAGTGCCGAACTAGCGCACCTCCATCACCACGACGACCTGGACTCGGTGGTCCACTACGGTCGGGGTGACCCGTACTCCCAGCACGTGTCCTCGCACGCCCACCTGCAGAAGGCCCAGGAGCGCTCCGACTTGGCGTATCCGCGGAAGACCCCGGAGCTCCAGCAGCACTCCCAGTCTCAAGCCGCCGCGTCCCTCTTGGACTCCTCCCCCACGGACCAGTCCCGAGGGCCGCCCCACCTGCTGCAGTCGGTGTTGTCCCACACCGCGCGCAACAAGATGGAGTCCCATCAGCAGCAGCAGCAGCACCACAAGATGGACTCCCTTCCGCAGCACCAACAGCACCACAAGATGGAGTCCCATTCACAACAACATCAGCAGCAGCATCACAAAATGGATTCCCACCAACAACAACAACATCAACAACAACAACAACAGCAGCACCACAAAATGGACTCTCATGCACATCAGCAGCACCACAAGATGGACTCCCATCCTCAACATCAACAGCACCACAAAATGGACTCTCACCATCAGCAGCAGCAGCAGCATTCTATTAGCCAACAGCAAGCTGCGATGGAAAGTGCCAGTGGGAGGATGGGCTCCAGCAAGCACCAGGCCCAGCCTCAGTCGCAGGCCTCGCAGCTCCAGCTGCAGCTGCAGTCCCAGGCCCTGGAGGTGGCGGCGGCCCACTACAGCCACGGCCCGCCCCCCCAGCAGCAGGACCCGAGCCAGGCCAAGCAGAGCTCCGTGGCCTCCTCCCTGGACATGCTGGAGCGCTCGCTCTCCCAGACCTCCAGCACCGACGGCGGGGCGGCGGAGGAGAGGCGAGGCGGCGGAGGAGGAGGAGGAGGAGGCGGAGCAGGAAGAGGCGAGCGCCACAGGTCTCACCACCACTCCCAGTCGGAGCTGCACTCCTTCCTCTCCGAGCCCGACATGTCTCACATGCACCACCTCCCCCAGCACCATCAGCAGCAGCACCACCAGCCGGCCCATCCTCACCACCCTCACGCCCAGCAGCAGCACCCCCACCACTCCCAGGCCCAGGCCGACCCTCAGCTCACCCCGCAGCAGCAGCAGGCCCAGATGGACCCGCAGCGCTCGGACCAGCAGCACCCGTTCGACGCCGTCAGCCCCGTCGGGGGGGAGAAGACGGGCCAACAGCAGCAGAGTAACCGCTTCGTCCCGCTGACGTCCATCTGCTTCCCCGACTCCCTGCTGCAGGACGAGGACCGCTCCTTCTTCCCCGGCATGGAGGACATGTTCTGCACGGACGACTACAAGTCGAGCTGCGCGGGCGGCGCGGGGCCGGAGGAGATGAGCGACGGGCCGGGCGGTCCGGAGGGGATAGACTCCCTGAAGGCCGGCGGGAGCGGCGGCGCCGGGGGCAACGGGGCGGGAGCCGGCTACGACATGATGGGTCACCACGGCGGCGGAGACCAGGGGTACGGCCAGTACTGCCAAGGCCTGGGAGAGTCCGCCAACAACAACAACCCCATGACTCTGGACCTGGACTCCCTGAAGTCCCACGAACTCCCCTCCACGGTCAACACCGACCAGCTGGGTTTGATTCAGACGGGGATGGGCTTGGGCCCCGCCGGCGCCGGCAACAACAACAACAACAACGCCGGATCCAAACTGTCCTCCGGGCCGGGGGGAACCGGGACGGGGGGGAGCGGCAGCTCCGGGGGCCTCCAGTCTCCCATCTTCTGCTCCTCGCGTCCCAAGAAGCTCCTCAAGTCCAGCTCCTTCCACCTCCTGAAGGAGCGCCGGGACCCCAACACCCTGCCCAAGAAGAGCTACGCCCAGGAGTACGAGTTCGAGGACGACGAGGACAAGGCCGACCAGCCGGCCGACATCCGCCTCAACAGCCGGCGGCTCCCCGACCTCCTGCCCGACCTGGTGTCAAGCTGCAGGAAGGGGGGCGGAGGAGGCGGGGGCGGATCTCTCAGCCCTCTGATGGGCGACCTGGACTTCTACCACTCCTCCAGCTACTCCTCCCTCGGTCCGCCCCCTCTGCTGCCGCAGGACGGGCCCAAGAAGAGGGGCCGGAAGACCACCAGGCCCAAGAGAGACGGCCCCCCCAGACCCAGAGGTAGGCCTCGCATCTGCCCGCTCCCGGAGCCCTACTCCCCCCGCGGGATGACGGGCAAGACGGGCGGCGCGGTGGTGGCGGGAGGAGGAGGCGGCGGCGCCGGTGGCGCTGGATTGAACGTGGACGGCCGGGGCAGAGGCAGGGGCCGAGGAGGCCGAGGGAGAGGAGGGAGGAGAGAAGACATGTACATGGAGCTGAGCGGGAAGGAGCAGGAGCAGATGAACCAGCAGCAGCAGCAGCAGCAGCAGCATGAACCCATACCGCCTCTGAAGGTCAGTGGCCATGAGGCTGGAACGTTCTGTTTATATTGGCTTATGGGAAACGATTGATATACAGGTGCAGCTCAATAAATTAGAATATCGTGGAAAACTCTATATATTTCGCAGCGCTGTATTGATGCAGTAATTTGTGCAAAAGGAGTCCCAACCAAGTTCTGAGTGAACATACCAGGGTTTCCGTTAGAAAAAATTGTTGCCGGTCTCAGGGTCCGGTAGATTTAAATCTACCGGTCAAATGAGAGAAATTCCGGTCAGAGTTTATTGAACTTAAAAACAATTGATAGGCAGGCTATATAAAGAATGACATCCTCAATGCATGTAGATTTATAATATTTTAACTTAAAACTAGGCTACTTTTGCGTATACAGTCATTATATTCCAAATAAAATAAGTCCAGAGACTCCGTGCTGCTGCCGACTTTAAATCAAATAGGTGTCTGTGGGCAGTCGCCCGACATTAATAAACAGCAGTCTGTTATAATCACATTTTTATGAGCTAACGAATTCCGTTATATTGGACATTTGTATTAATTATATCAAGCGAAGAACTGAGAAATTTGGCAGAGAGAGACGGCAACATTATCGTGTTTTTGCATGATGACTCTCTTCACCTCCCAACGACTTATTTGCGAGAGTATATCGCTGCAGAGCAGCAGATTCAGCTGTTTTCTATCTTGGGACCGCTCAGCAGCGCCCCCCACCCAACAGCTGAATTGCCAATGGCTGAATTGGAGTACTGCACTGTGCCAGCACTTCTGGTGTGCAGCTCCGGCTCTGCAGCTGCACATGCACTCGCAAACCCAGCACTAAGCTCTCGCTGACAACATTATTATACCTGCTTGGTGAAGCAACGATGAAACAAATGTAATGATTGTTTCGTTCATCGCATAGGCTATTTAATTTTAGCCTATTTTAATACAATTCAAATAATCAAATTGTGCTTAGAGGGAATTATTTTCACCGGACATTAAGACCGGAGAGATTAAATATGTCGGACTTCAACAGATTTTGCCGGTCAAATACCGGTAATTACCGGACAACGGAAACCCTGGAACATACATGAACATACTTTTCAGAAGGCCGACATTTCTATATTACATTTAAAAAATATTTATTGGTCTTATCATGTAATATTCAAACTTTCTCAGACACTGAAATTTGGGCTGTAAGCCATAATCATCCAAATTAAAACAAATAAAGGCTTGAAATATTTCACTGTGTGTAATGAATATGAGAGTTTCGCTTTTTGAATTGAATTACTGAAATAAAATAACTTTTCCACGATATTCTAATTTATTGAGCTGCACCTGTATATGCAGTATGGCTGTCCTGAGCAAAAGAAATTCTTAATTGACTGTTGATGAGGACTAGGGTTGCACGATACACGGATATTAGAAAAGTATTGCGATACCCAGCTGTTAAATACGGTTCAATAAAATTGTATTAGTATCGATACTTTTAGATTAATAGCCTGATGCGTATTTTCTATGAGTTGATTGGATACGTTGGTGTTAGTGTCACGATTAGGGCTGCCGCGGTATTGATTTTTTCCTTACCGCACAAATTTGCGAAGCTATTCAAACCGCTGCGGTAACCACAAAAAAAAAAGGTACAACGTGAGGCTCACTCGAGGTAGACTGTGGACGGGTCTGTTGAGGAGCTGAGGCGCACGCCTCTCTCCCCTTCCCGTCGACCAAGAGTGAATACCTGTAGTCCCCAGGGCTCTGCCCCGACCGGTGTCCGGATCCCCCCCGAAAGGATGGGTGGGCCGGGGCGAGACCGGACAAGCCCGACTTAACGAGAACCATAAAACCTGAGCGCGGGGTGGCTAACGTCGGGACCTGGCTGGTGCTGGGCTAACTAACGTGGCTATCGTTCTGAGAGCTAACATCGGGACCTGGCTGGTGCTGGGCTAACTAACGTGGCTATCGTTCTGAGAGCTAACGTCGGGACCTGGCTGGTGCTGGGCTAACTAACGTGGCTATCGTTCTGAGAGCTAACGTCGGGATCTGGCTGATGCTGGCTAACTAACGTGGCTATCGTTCTGAGAGCTAACGTCGGGACCTGGCTGATGCTGGCTAACTAACGTGGCTAACGTTCTGAGAGCTAACGTCGGGACCTGGCTGATGCTGGCTAACTAACGTGGCTAACGTTCTGAGAGCTAACGTCGGGACCTGGCTGATGCTGGCTAACTAACGTGGCTAACGTTCTGAGAGCTAACGTCGGGACCTGGCTGATGCTGGCTAACTAACGTGGCTAACGTTCTGAGAGCTAACGTCGGGACCTGGCTGATGCTGGCTAACTAACGTGGCTAACGTTCTGAGAGCTAACGTCGGGACCTGGCTGATGCTGGCTAACTAACGTGGCTAACGTTCTGAGAGCTAACGTCGGGACCTGGCTGATGCTGGCTAACTAACGTGGCTAACGTTCTGAGAGCTAACGTCGGGACCTGGCTGATGCTGGCTAACTAACGTGGCTAACGTTCTGAGAGCTAACGTCGGGACCTGGCTGATGCTGGCTAACTAACGTGGCTAACGTTCTGAGAGCTAACGTCGGGACCTGGCTGATGCTGGCTAACTAACGTGGCTAACGTTCTGAGAGCTAACGTCGGGACCTGGCTGATGCTGGCTAACTAACGTGGCTAACGTTCTGAGAGCTAACGTTGGAACCTGGCTGATGCTGGCTACTAACGTGGCTATCGTTCCGTGATTTGTTTACTTGGTAACACGGGCTGCTAAGGAATTTAGGTTTGAGGTTGAAGAAAGTGCACTTTTAGGTTTAGGTTTTTAAATAAAATAAAAAAACAGCAGTGATGCTGTATTCAGCTTAACTCTGCGGTGGGCGTGATGTAACAGCGATACCGCGGTAATGCGGTAACCGCGGCAGCTCTAGTCACGATAGCAACATTTTTACTTCGATACCGATACCAGCCTAAGTATCACGATACCGGTTCTAAAACGACACCATGGCAAAAACCTAAAATATCAGGAAAAGTTATGGAATGTAGTAGGGGTGTAACGGTACACAAGCCACGGTTCGGTACGTACCTCGGTATTGGGGTCACGGTTCGGTACGAGTTTGTTACAACAGGAAAACAATATTTATAATTATTATTATATATTTATAATAATAATAATCATTATTATTATTATTATTATTATTATTATTATTATTATTATTATTATTATTATTATTATTATTATTATTATTATTATTAAATAGAATAATATTCTATAGGCTTGCCGTCAGTGATACTGGTGTCATTCTGTGTTCAGGCATCCACTGAGTAAATTAATTGCCTACTGCCCCCTTAACAACTTATGCAACAAGTTTCAGTTTCACTTGTAGAGAGTATTTAACTTAACGTGAAGCTGAGACTGAAGAAGACTAGAGAACAGATGACATGTTACTAGGGGTGAACGGTACGCATTCGAACCGTACACCGTTCGGTACGATCTCCACGGTTCGGGGCATGTGTCTATTGTTCGGTTATAACGTTAGCCGCAAGCTAACCGTGCAAACGCTCACAGCGAAGTTCCATTCTCACAGTTCCATTAGTGGGGAAGGGGGGGTATATTGACGAGGCTTGACAACAGAGGTTCAAAGATAACTTCACATTTATTGGCTGTTGGTTTATATTATATCATAGGGCTGGGCAATATGTCCAAAAATGATATCAGGATAATGATATGATAATGTTATATCACTCGATATCGATATGGTTATAAGTATTAAAAAAAAATATATATATTTAATATTATTATTATTATATATTTTTTTAAACAACAGATTTTTAAACGGATTACTTTGCAGCAATTCTTTGTCGTTGCCGCCATCTTTAGTGTTACAGCCCCTCACACTCCAGTTCTCAGGCTGCAGCTGGTTTGAAAGCGAAAGTAAACAAGCTTCTCTGCTGGCTGTGGCTCCAGGGGAGTTGAACAGTTCTGGCTCTGCTAGTTCATTTTCTATCTTTTGGCGCTTTTTTGGTGCACCGTGACTTGCGACTGGAGACTAGCTCTGCTAGCACACATAGCCTACTGTGTACAGACGGTTTCAAACTGTATTTTAAATTAGAAAGCAAACAAAATAAATGGACAAGAGAAAAATAAATCTCAATTTGGTCAGTATTGTCATTTGGACAAGCAAAGCCATTACTTAACCCTTTTCCCGCCAATAACGTCGTACGACGGGTTTCAAGTTCATGCGAATTCTGCCAATAACGGCGTACGACGTGATTCTGATCATAATTTCATATTTTCGCCATGGTATTCATATTCCACTCACGGAGCCTTGTCAGATGCTGATGGACTCAGCACAACTCTGCAACGCTTCAATAATGCCACCTGGTGGCTGATCTGCGAGTTGCCAAACCGGAAATGCCCGTTGCAGCTCGGTCCGTCCCCTAATTCCGTCCGGCCACTCGTTTTAGCGTCCCGGGACTCAATACACACACCGTGGATATGGATCTTTGCCATAACTCAATAATCGACATGATTTGGGCGTGTATTAGTAATATACAAACCGGAAATGGATCGCCTAGATCCCCACCACATAACTGGGATCTGTTTGCTCCACTCTCATCGCCCAACAGTACGAGGAGACTGACGTGAGTTTCACCGTTTTTGTTTATCATTTTCGATGCAAACTGCTCTGATCAATATATCACTAAATAAAACTACACTACCCAGCTCACACCAGCCGCCAACAACAGAAGTCTTTTGCATGTTTTTCGTGATTATATCTCACGGGTCGAACAAACCTGAACGCTATTGCCATAAAATACAACGTATATTGTTTCTTTACCTTTCTGTGAATGTCTAGGAAAAGAAAACGGGTTGCAATCTGATGAAAAATGGCGGAGCTATGGACATTAGGGCTGACCTTCAAAGCTTTTTTTGGCAATCGAAGCTTCGGGGCCGAGCTTCGATTTTAATTCGAAGCTTTGAATTTTTTTTTATATATATATATATATATATATATATATATATATATATATATATAGTTTCAAGTTTCTTTAATAGTTGTCATACAGAAGTACAGAATACTTTCATACAAAATGCTTCTTACTGTTACGCTCCAGAGACTGTGCTAGACAAGATAGTATCAAATAACATAGTATAGCATGTAATTTAGAAGAAGAAAATGAGGTCACAGTGTTCGGTATAGACATATGTACAATGTTCTGAGTTACCATATAATATACAATACTATGCAGTGTACTAATGTACAGTACTATATAGTGCAAAGCAGAAATGGGATGAGGTACAATTTAGGTACAATTTACAGTAAGGTGTACGAGTTGTAGTGCAATCCTTCATCAATAAATATAAAGTGTGGGGAGTGGGTGCTACAGTGTGTTTGTTTAAAGTGGGTGTGTGCTATAAAGTGTGTGGAGTGGGTGCTACAGTGTGTTTGTTTAAAGTGAGTGTGTGCGTGTGGATGTGTGTGCTATGTGCGTTTGGTGGTTGTTGTTGTGTAGTGTTCATTGTTCGTTTAGCAGCCTGATGGCCTGGGGATAGAAGCTTCTTCTGAGTCTTTCTGTGCTCGCCTTGAGACTCCGGTATCGCTTGCCTGACCGCAGCAGTTCAAAGAGGCAGTTGTTCGGGTGACTGGAGTCTTTAATGATTCTCTTAGCCTTGCCCTTGCAACGCTTGTTGTAAATGTTCTGGAGGGTGGGGAGCCCCCCTCCAATTGTGCGTTCGGCTGAACGTGTCACTCTTTGTAGTCTGCTTCGGTCTTGTGCAGTGCTATTCCCAAACCAGGAGGTGATGTTGCCGGTCAAGATGCTCTCTATTGTACATGAGTAGAAGTTCTTAAGGATCTTCTGACTGACTTGGAACTTCCTTAGGCGCCTGCGGAAGTAGAGGCGTTGTCGTGCCTTCTTCACAACACTGTCAATGTGTGTGGTCCATGTCAAGTCCTCGGATATGTAGGCTCCGAGGTACTTAAAGCTGTTGACTCTCTCAACCGGTGCCCCGTCGATGCTGAGGGGGCTGTAGTCCTTGACCCCCGACCTCCTGAAGTCCACAATCATCTCCTTTTTTTTGCTGACGTTCAGGGAGAGGCTGCTTTCCTGGCACCATCCCGCCAGGACCTTGACCTCTTCCAGGTAGGCCCTCTCGTCGTTGGCAGAGATCAGGCCCACCACCACTGTGTCGTCAGCAAATTTGATGATTGTATTGCTACTCCGCTGAGCCACACAGTCGTGTGTGTACAGGGAGTAGAGGAGGGGACTCAGAACACAGCCCTGGGGGGCCCCTATGTTGAGGGTGATGGATGAGGAGGTGCAGTTGCCTGCTCTCACCACCTGGGGTCTGCCAGTCAGGAAGTCCAAGACCCACTGGCAGAGGTCATAGTTCAAGCCCAGGTCCCTGAGCTTGGCTATGAGTATGGAGGGGACTATGGTATTGAATGCCGAGCTGTAGTCGATGAATAGCATTCTCACATAGTTCCCCTGCCTCTTGTCCAGGTGTGATGCTGCTGTGTGCAGCACATGGGCTATGGCGTCCTCCGTGGACCTGTTGGGGCGGTATGCAAATTGCATATATATATATATATATTTTTTTTTTTTATCTTATGTTGTGGGACTTGTACAGCACTTTGGTAAACTTTGTTGTTTTTAAATGTGCTGTATAAATAAAGTGGATTGGATTAATGAATTAAGTAGCCCCTTTCGTGACTGTGACGCAGCCAACAAGGTTTCACTCGGCTGTGTGATTTAATTCAAGGTGGATCGCTGTTGTCGTTTGAACAACTTCAGATTTCATG
This sequence comes from Notolepis coatsorum, assembly GCF_963971535.1. Lineage (NCBI taxonomy): Eukaryota > Metazoa > Chordata > Actinopteri > Aulopiformes > Paralepididae > Notolepis > Notolepis coatsorum. The sequence continues at coordinate 16,893,930 of NC_140174.1, read as the reverse complement.
GGAACTACCAATCCCCCAAATCAAGAATGTTTAAGATGAATGAAGTAAGATTTTGATTATTTGAAATATGGCCTGTGTAGACTAAACTATGCACAGAATTATGTCAGTCTACAAGGTCCGGATTCTACATGGTCCGGCAATGTAGACCTTGTAGACTCCACTACAGACCAATAATCCGTGAATGTTCATGCATTTTTAAGAAGGGCTACTTCCACAAAAAAACTAAGAACTCACCAAAACATCTCAGTAGCACCTTATCTAAATGTTATATTTCATATATGGAGATTCATATTTATTTATGTATTGCATGCATTTCTACATTTTATTTCCTATTTTGTTTATTCATCCCAGTATCTTTCTTTCTTATGTGTGGAATTCTACAAGGCATGTAGGTGTATATGTGTTTGAGGATGATATCCTTCAAACAGGCAATAGTGATGATATAATTTGGGCAGTGCTGAGCTGGGTTACTTTCCTCCAGTGTATTTGTCCCCCGGCCCCACCGCGCGCGCGCACGCACACACACACACACACACACACACACACACACACACACACACACACACACACACACACACACACACACACACACACACACACACACACACACACACACACACACACACACACACACACACACACACACACACACACACACAAATTAGATTTTTTTTTTTTTTTTTTTTTTTTTACTTCGATTTTTTTTAGTGTTCGAAGCTTGTGCCATCGAACGAATCTTCAAAGTATTTAAGACAGCCCTAATGGACATTATACAAAAGTAACTTACAGTAGATTTCATTCACGGCCTTTGCTGCCCTGTAGGGATGTCCCCGACTAAGGATTTGGATAGTCGACTATGATTGGCCAAAATTTGCCATTAGTCGACAATTTAAATTTTTTTTTGTAATATATATATATATTTTTTATCATTCCATTTGGGCTGTGGGGGTGCTTAATGTCTGAAGGAGTCGACTGAAGGCTTCTTGTCCTCTGCAAAAGCATGCAATTGGTCCACTGATGGATACATCTTGATATTTGTCTAGTCTAGTGTGTTCATTAGATGGGTGAAATCTAGGGCTGGGCGATATGACGATATTATATAAATATCGGGTACAGTTCATTAACGATACACTTTTTAAACGTATCGTGGATATCGTGATGTTTTGCCCTCGCGTTCTGGTTAGAGGATTGTGTCGCGTCAATCTGATCCACACGTTCAAACCTGCACAACCCCGCCCCCACGCTACTGCATCAAAGTTATTGTAAATATACATCAACACATTTAGAGACATACAAATATACAGTAACAGTAGTTTCATAAAAATGCTAAAATGCTATTGATTGATTGATTGATTGAAAACTTTATTAACAGATTGCAGAATGGGTACAGTACAGCTCAATACACACAATTGTTAAGGGGATGCAGACCAGAGAAATACTTTCGTCTTGTTTACATCAGGGTCCCCCATTTTCAATTCATAATGAATTGTAAGTAAGGGTGCAACTTGCACCGTGCAATCCATTCTTTGTTGATCTAGCCCCCAGTATTTCTGACACTGGGAATACATTCCCTGAGATTCATAGATCAGATACCAAGAACATGCAAATGGACCATATTAAAAAAAAGTCTGTAAATGTGTATTCTACATTCTCGTGGAATGAATGAGATAAAAAAAAAATTATAAAAAAAAAATTGTAATTACTTTTGAGTTAATTTTCATAACGCGATAATTTGCTGTGTAATTAATTAATCTAATTAACGCGATAAACTGACAGCCCTAGTGATATCATATTTAGGCCATATCGCCCAGCCCTGAAATTCTCTTTCTGTGCCTGTTTTCTTATGCAGTTAGCCTCTGGTATGCGTGCCATTAGCGTTAGCCACGCTTCTAGGCCTCTTTTCTTTTGGAAAGAATGATTAAAAAAAAGTTTTATAAAAAAAAAAAAAAAAAATTATTCGACTAAGAGGTTGGCAGTCGACTACGGCTCCTTTCGACCGATTAGTCGACTAATCGACTAATAGGGGTCAGCCCTACTGCCCTGTAATGGATGCCTGGTGGTACTAAATCCAGATTGAACTCTGCCCTTGGAAAGAGATTTGGCCCGATGTATGAATTGGCCATAATAAGGTAATTTATCGGCCTGATATATATTCTATATTCACATTTCAAATAGCATGTGTCCGGATGGCACTGTATCTACAAAACCCCCTGTAAATAATCTGCCCTTTATTCATTTGTTTAGATTTTTTGTACACTTGATCTCAAGAAAAGGTGCTGAATGAGCTCAGTGGAAATCTTTCACGTCTGGTCAATGTTTGCATACTAATAAAAATGTATATTCTCCTTTGGTTCATTACCATTTACTCAAGCCTAGTAACAGACACAATATTTCTGACACTGGGAATACATTCCCTGAGGTCCATAGATGTCCCTAGATACCAATAACATGCAAATGGGCTTGGAGCAATCTTCCATTTACTTTTAGGAAAACTTTCTGAAAATATGGCTAGGTCTTAAGAGGTTAATATAGAGCTCACAGAAGCCTTAAAGAAGTGTCATCTAAAAAAGGTCATATATCTACGTACAGTTTTTGGTATTTATTCCACTTTTATACTTTTTTGTTCACAAAAACGCATGTGATGGAGGTTGACTTGCTTTTATTTTGAAAAGTCTTGACCTGACTCCCCTGACTTGAGAACGATGCAGCCGTTGACTCGTCCAAACGGTCCCCCTTGTCGTAATGTTGGCACTACCGTCTGTGGCATGGGAGGATATGATGCCCTTTCAATGCCAAGCAGCAGATAGATCATTAATGAGCACCATCTAAAATAATTGTCACAAGATGCAACTAAACTGTAGCACTTTGGAGGCCTGTAAAGCCTAGTGCTTATTTAGTGCCAAAGCACAATAGTGAATCTTTGAAATGTGCTGATCATTTTCCATGAATTACTAGTAACTCATTCAGCAAAAAAAATTAAAAAGCATTATAAACCACTAATACACTAAAAGCCAGAGTTAACTAGCACCCTCAAGACACTTAACCCCTAACTGCTCCCGATGAGCAGGTCGGCACCTTGCATGGCTGCCTCCATCGTCTGTGTGTGAATGGGTGAATGTGAGGAACAAATTGTAAAGCGCTTTGGATAAAAGCTGTTATATAAATGCACCATTTACCCCAATGACCCAACTATTGGACATTTCATCTCAGATCAAGCTGCCGATCGGCACCATGTCGTCCGCCTCCGACGCCCTCCTGAGAACGGACTCCCTGTCAGGCACCGACCCCGCCCTGTCGGACGGCTCGGTGGGGTCCGCCCCCTCCCTGGGCCTGAGCCCCGGACCGCCCTGCAGCGCGGAGAGCAGCCGGAGCCAGAGGCCCAAGATGATGAGCGAGGGAGCGGACGGAGAGAGCATGGAGGCCAGGGTGAGGGTGGAGGCCAGGGTGAGGGTGGAGGCCAGGGTGGAGGTGAGGGTGGAGGCCAGGTGAGGGTGTAGATCAGGGTGGAGGCCAGGGTAAGGGTGGAGGCCAGGGTGGAGGTGAGGGTGGAGGCCAGGGTGGAGGTGAGGGTGGAGGCCAGGGTGAGGGTGGAGGCCAGGGTGGAGGTGAGGGTGGAGGCCAGGGTGGAGGTGAGGGTGGAGGGTGTTATGGAGAACAGAAAGGCTACTGTATAGAAAACAGGTTTCATGTTTTGTTTTATTTGGTACATGTACATTAGAGAGATTGTGCTTCATACAGTAAAGAAAAGTAAAAAGAATAAAGACCAAACACTACAAAATATACAATATACAAACTAAAGTACACAATTTAAACAATGCAAAAATATGGTAGAGATGTAATTCAAATCCTTTTGTAACAAATATATAAAATATGGCGTAGTGTTAAAGTGTCTAAAGTGAATGTTAACACTTTCAGCGCCAGGGGTCGCTATGGGCGTATGGCCGTTGTGTGCCAGCGCTCTGTTCAATGGGGATCTATTCCGGTGTTTGCAGTGCTAAAACTATATTAAATATTATAGCTATGGATCTAATAACATTGTTGATAGTCAGTGAGTTTCTTCCGGTCAACATGCAAAAAACAGATAATTTTCTCATCCATACATTTCCGTTTTATACCGTGGTGAATATGAGTATAGTTTTAGAGTGATTATGTGTCCCGGGAAACGACGCAAAACAGCGTTTTACTGCACGCTTTACCTCAAATGAACCTCTGTCCTATTCTCCTCCATCTCTCCCTCTGTCGTCTCGTCCCCAGGGTGAGGATAAGGACTCCGAATCCAAGGCGGGTTTCATGGCGTCCTTCCTGGACTTCCTGAAGACGGGCAAGAGGCCCCCCGGCCTCGACATGCCCCCGGGAATGGAGCTGGGCAACGGCGAGACCTCCCCCTTCAAGCTGGGAGGCTTCCGCCCGATGTCCCCTGCGCGGCTCCCTCCCCCGCCTCCCCACTTCGGGGACGGCGGTGAGGGGAACCTGGGGAACCTCGGCGGCTGCCACAGCCCCAAGCGGCTGGAGGACGAGCTGAAGAGGAACCTGGAGACGCTGCCGTCCTTCTCGTCCGACGAGGAGGAGGAGGCGGGGAAGAACCAGGACCTCCAGAAGAGCATCTCCTCGGCCATCTCGGCCCTCTACGACACGCCCCAACTGGCCTCGTCGCTGCAGCCCTCCTCTCCCCCCTCTCCCCCGTCTCCCCCCTCTCCCCAGCAGCACCAGCAGCAGCACCAGCAGCAGCACCAGGCGCCGCTCAGCCCCCCCGCCCTGCAGCCGCCCACCCTCAGCCCCCAGCCCGCCCTGCACACCCCGCACACCCAGCCCCCCGGGTCCAACGAGCCGGCCGTGCTCCAGCGGGAGGACGGCGAGATGGAGGAGGAGGAGGAGGAGGAGCGCAGGATGGAGGAAGAGCGTGACGAGGGGAGCGACCAGATGGAGGAGAGGGAGCCTGACCTGGAAGCTGCTCCTCAGTTGGAAGGTAAGACTGATTCTCCCTTTTCCAGCTTTTCCTTCGCTTCGCCTGGTTTGGTCAAATTTTTCTGCTGCAAATTGATTATCTTTCTGGCTCGTCGTCGTGGTGACGGTTTCTGGCTCGTTCCCTCTGTCCAAAGTTCACATTAAGGAAATTAAATTTATTTATTTTTTACACGATGCTCCTTTCTGTTCCAGCCTCCCCCCCCGAGCTTCCCCCTGCTCCCATGTCCCCCCCCCCACCTCTCTCCGCGCCTCCCTCCCCCGCTCCCTCCTCCCCCTCCACGCCCTCCCACTCCCCCTTGCCTCCCCTCCCCCCGACCCCCCCGCCGCCGGAGGAGATGTCCCAGCCTCCGAGCCCCGGCCCGCCGTCGGCCCCCTCCTCCCCGCCCCCCGACGCCGCCCCCCCTCGCTCCTCCTCCACGCCTCCTTCGCCCTCCTCCCCTACCGTCTCGGAGGAGTCCCCCGGGCCCTCCCCGGAGGAGCCCGCCTCCCCTGACGAGCCCCCGGCCCCCAAGAAGAGCAGCTCCCTCCACCTGGCGCAGAAGCAGGAGGACGCGGCCATCGTGGGGGAGAGCGAGGAGGAGGAGGAGGAGAGCGGTGGGGAGGGCATCTTCCGCGAGAGGGACGAGTTTGTGGTGCGAGTGGAGGACATCCAGGCTCTCAAGGTACTGCGTGTGCGTGTGTGTGTGTGTTCATGGGTTTGTGTGTGTGTGTTCACTGGTTTCTGTGTGTGTGTTCATGGGTTTGTGTGTGTGTGTTAATGGATTTGTGTGTTCATGGTTTGTGTGTGTGTTCATGGGTTTGTGTCTGTGTGTGTGTGTGTGTGTTCATGGGTTTGTGTGTGGGTTCATGGGTTTGTGAGTGTGTTCATGGGTTTGTGAGTGTGTTCATGGGTTTGTGTGTGTTCATTGGTTTGTGTGTGTGTGTTCATGTGTTTGTTTTAGGGATGCCCCGATCGATCGGCCAGCGATCGGTATCGGCCGATATTCAATATAAATATGAGTGGTAATGCTTTCTAGTTGCCGATTGCGAAATTTTTTCGATGATGTGAAAAACATGAGCCAATTCTCAGCGGAGTTGATGTCATTGTCGCATGTTAACTAACCTAAAACATGTCGGCGGTGTGGAACTATTACAAAGTGTCTGAGACAGATGCAACAAATGCCATCTGCAATGTATGCCAGGATAAAATACCTCGTGGGGGAAGCAATGTAAAAAGTTTCAACACAACACTTGAAGTCCCATCACCCAGAGGAGCATGGAGAGTTCGTTAAGCTTACCGTGGAGAGTACGAAGAAAAAGTCAGAGAGAAAGAACCAAACCGGCCGCTAACGCAAACCACTTTAGAGAGCACCCGTGCGTATAACCGTGATAGTCAGAAGGCTAAGGCTAAGGCGATCACAAGAAAAGTTGACCAGCCATCATTAAGTGTAGTCGAGACGAGTACTCTCAGCCCCGCTACACTCTCCCAGCCAACCGCTGAAAGAGACAATGAGCATGCCGTGAAGACCCGCCCTACTCTGCCTTTGATTCGCAGACTGTGGGTAGGGGAATGTGATTGGACCAAAGCAGAGTAGACAGACACACAGACAGTGGAGCAGTCGGACATGCACAGACGCTGCTTGTAGTGGATATAGCAGAGAATTTCGACTCGCTGCGTGTTGGCGCTGTCTCGCACATAATACAGATAATACATATGAAAAGTATAATTTGCTCAGAGTAGTGTTGTCACGATACTGGAATTTCTAACTTCGATACGATACCTTGAAAAGTATTGATATTCAATACCATTTTCGATACCACGGGGACAAATTTTAAATCTTAAAATGTAATTAATATTTTTTTCTTAACATTTTGAGTGCCAGCAGGGGGTGCACGATTTAGCGCTTGAGTGCCAACGCTCTATTCAATGAGAGGGCGAGCACATTTACGAACGCATAAACTATATCTTAAATTATGGCTATGTGTCTAATACGCCCGTCGCTCAGGGTTTCCGTTAGAAAAAATTGTTGCCGGTCTCCGTGACCTGCAAGATTTCAATCTACCGGACAAATGAGATTAATTCCGGTCATAGTTTATTGAGCTTTAAAACAATTGATATAGGCTATATAAAGAATGTCATCCTCAAGGCATGTAGATTTATAATATTATTACTTAAAACGAGGCTACTTTTGCGTATAGTCATTAATATATTCCAAATAAAATAAGTCCCTCGATACTCCGTGCTGCTGCTGACTTGAAATAAAATAGACCGCGTATGTGGGCAGTCGGTCCGACACTAAACAGCAGTCTGTTATATATTTTTATGAGCTAACGAATTCCGTTATATTGGACATTTGTATTAATTATATCAAGCGAAGAACTGAGAAATTTTGCAGAGAGAGGCGGCAACATTATCGTGGGTTTGCGTTATGTATATCTCCACCTCCCAACGACTTGGTGCTGGTCATAATGTCCGGTGAAAACAACTCCCTCCAAGCACAACTTGACCACCCGAACCGTACCAAAACAGGCCAAAATTAAATAGCCCATGCGACGAACGATTCATTACATTCGTTTCATCGTTGCTCCACCAAGCAGCCGGTCTAACAATGAAAGCTGTTATCAGCGCGAGCCGGCCGCAGTTAGTTTGCAAGAAGCATCCAGCTGCAGACCCGCAGAGCAGCTTTCCAGGTCTGGGGACCGCACTGTGCCAGCAAAGCTGGTGGGTTCTGTGGGTCTGCAGCTGCATGCCTTCCGCAAATCCAGCAGCAAGCTCTCGCTGAGCGAAGCAACGACAACAAACTCAATGATTGTTTCGTTCATCGCATAGGCCACCCAACTCCAGCCCATCCAAATACAATTCAAATAATCAAACTGTGCCCAGAGGGAACTATTTTCACCGGACACTATGACCGGAGAGATTAAATATGTCGGACTTCAACAGATTTTGCCAGTCAAATACCGGTAATTACCGGCTAACGGAAACGCAGCCGTCGCTTATCAATGACTTGCTTGCAGTCAACATTGTTGAAACGGATTGTTTTTTAATAGGTACATTTTCGTTTTATACCATTTTGAAAAACGTTCGTTTTTGGAAATTTCCAGAAAAAAGGTGATTCTGCAGGAATCGCCCTTTACTGGAATACACAAAAAACGTTGTCATTTTTCGGCCTATTTATGAATCGTTTTCAAATAAACGCTAGATTATCGATAGTATATGTGTACTTATGCACGCTAGAGAAGCGGGCTGAAAAATCGATTATCTTATTTCTAGGGATGTCCGATATTATCGGCCTACCGATATTGGCATTAAAATGTGATATCGGAAAATATCGGTATCGGTCTTCAAAATTATTATTTCTTTTTATTTATTTTTTTACATTTCTATAACCTTTATTTACCCAGGCAAGCAAGTAAGAACAAATTCTGATTTTATTTATTGTCAAAAGTATGCATAATGTTGTGTTAATTCCACAACAAGAGATATGTAATGTTAATTACCTGAAATTATTCAGTTTTTGGGGGGGGGGGGGGGGGGAACCCTGCATATATCGGTATCGGTTGATATTGGTATCGGAAATTAAGAGTTGGACAATATCCGTATATCGGTATCGGTAAAAAAGCCAATATTGAGCATCCCTACTTATTTCCTGATCAGCACACACACACACACACACACACACATGGGACACGTTGATATATCTGTGAAAAAAGCTCTGATTATCCCAATACTGCTAAAATAGATTCCTTACCTCAGATCAGATGTTCTCCAAAAAGATTATTCCAATTCCTGATCGCCATTCCAAATATCGATCGCGTTTATTGATCCAACGCTGGGTGCTTGAAACACATATTCCACGCTGTTCTGAGGGTCGGGATGACTGCAATCGGCTCGGGTTACATGCCTGACAAGTAAAATGTGGATTCCGGATTTTCTTTTCCCCATGCGTTTTCATTCAGTCCAATCCAAAGGGTGCATTACCATCCGGGAGACGATAGGGGGCAGTATTTTCCCTGTTCTAGCTCAGAGAGTCCCAGTGGTAACGTGAGGCTAGATTGATGAAAAATGAATGGAAATCGATAATAAAAAAAATAACGATTAATAACGAGATTTCTCGTCGTTGGCACTCAACGCATGTCATGAACTAACGAGATTAGTGTTAATAAACAAAATTTGTTGGTACTCTCTGGTACTATAAGAGAAGAGAAATATAACACTTTTTTTATTTATCCACTTTTTCTCCTTCTTTTTCTGTCTTTCTCCCATCTCAATTGAGTCGTGCCAATTCCCCCCTCCCCTGTCTTGATCGTTGCTCGCATGTGCCCCACCCACTGGTCGGTCGTAGGGAGGATTGAAGAATCTATCCCCTCCGATACATGCAGAGTCAGCCAGCCACTTCTTTTCAGCTGCCAGCGCGGACTCTCATTGGCGAGGTGTAGGGATGGGTACCTTTCACATTTGAACCGATACCGGTACCGGTACCTGTGAATCGATACCGGTACCCAACGGTACCTTTTTTCGGTACTTTAGTCTCAAGAAATTTATTTTATTTTTTTCTCAGTCGTAAAAAAAATAAAAAATCCAAACTTCAAATAACTACAATTTCGACAGTTTTCGGCTTGTCATTGCTCCGACTGCTTTGTTGTTGAATCAAGTCAAATCCTAGGTAAGCATATATTGTGCGTGTGAACGTTGACATGAAAAAATAAAAGTAAATTAAAAAAAATAAAAATCTCTCTCTCTCGGTATCTCACTTGATTCGATACTCGGTAGTACCGACGTGTTTCGGTTCGGTACCTCAAAAGTACCGAATTCGGTACCCATCCCTAGCGAGGTGTAACGTGTGGGAGGCTCACACTACCCTCGACATCTCCTGTCCTTGCTGTGCAGGCGCCCTGACCGACCTGTAGGAGTCGCTGTTTACAACGACCAGATTACCACTTATCGACTCCCCTCCCGCTGACTCTGCCAATTGAGTCAGTAGGACGGACAGCCCAAGCCGGAGGCAACGCTGACAGCCGGATTCGATACCGGTGTCTCACGCGTTGGTTAACGAGTGCTTAGACCGCAGCACCACCCAGCCGCACCGAAATATAACACTTTTAAAACCCTTTGTTTCTCTTTAGATCAGACATTTAAAAATAACTAAATTATCTAATCTAATTTTAGAAATTAAGTAAAGTTAATAGTACTGTGTGTGTGTTAAGCATAACAGCATCTAAGTTAATTAACTTCTGACCATAGGGAGGTGTAGTGGTTACGTTTTTCGTGTTCCACCCTCTGTCCAACGCAATGTATTTCCCCATTGCCCATTTCTAAATCGTTTCGTTTAAAACAAATAAAGCATTAACATTTGCATGGTGTACCTTTCTGTGCTTATTCATCCACAATCTATAGCTCAACATGAAAATATTCGCAATTAATCATAAAAAAAATCGCCAAATTGAATTTCAACCAAAAATGCTTAAACAATAATAGAAGGGAACTCATTTTGTGCAAACATTTAAAGCTTTTCAATATTCATGAGGCAGAATTGTTACAATAGCCGATAATCCATTTTCCCAATGATAAATCCCTATACGAGTGGAACAACCAGTGACGTCAGACTACACCTCCCTATTATAGTCAAAGTATTTTCCTAAGAACTGAAACTCATAAGATCACATAAGGCTAGCATCATTGGCGTTCAGTTACATCTATATTGGCCAACGTTAGCCAGCCATCTAGCCAGCCACTGCACGAACTGCTAGCCAGCCGGCTACCTTCAATTCACAATACAACAGCCAGCTACTGCACTACGAACTGCCAGCCAGCTAGCTGGCTACCCTTAACCCACAATACAACAGCTATCCAGCCAGCTACTAGCTAACGATAGCTAACGTTAGCCAACAGAAGAACGATAGCTAGCTAGCCAACAGCTGCAAAAACGAATGCCAATGATGTTATCAGCCGTTGACATTATGAGCTATCAGTAGCTAGCCAGCTAGATAACGTTTGACAACGCCTCATGTATTAAACTAAAGTGAATAGTTTACTGGGCCATTTTGTTTAACGTTTCAGTGATGTTGAAAGAGGAGCTGTCAATACAAGTTGCGGAGGATCTGCACTCTTGTTATCTTCGGAGCGAATGAGAGGATCTGTTGTTGTCAAGACGGGTCTGTGAGGGGGAGGGGCAATGCGAGCACTGCAGCAGCGTGTGTGAGCTAGGGCTGTCCCCGAAGCCTGTTTTTGGGATTCGAACTTCGTCAGGGTTTTTGGAACGGATGTTCGAACCTTCGTTTTTAATAATAATAAAAGAAAAAATCTAATTAAAAAAAAAAAATATATATATATATATATATATATATATATATATATATATATATATATATATATATATATATATATAGGGTGCTCCAGTAGCACACCATGTACCGCGCTGCGTCGCAGAATACCGTGCTGCGTCACGGACCTGGTTGACTCCGAGTTCGATTCCCGGACTCGCCGTCATTTGCCGAATGTCTTCCCCTGCTCTCTCTCCCGTTTCACCCTACATCTGTCGGTCATGCTTGACCAGAAAAGCGATAAACGCTAAAAAATGAAGTTTAAAAAAGAATATATATATATATATATATATATATATATAATAAATATCCTCAAACTAAATCCTCAATTTGAATAAAGTCATTAATCTGATTAAATTAGTATTTTTTTTGGATTAAATCAACTTTCTTTAATGAATATAACTCATCAGTTTTAATACTATAATATTAGTGTAGCCCAGGGGTGCCCAACCTTTTTTGAACCAAGATCTACTTTTTAATTTACCACCTAGCCGAGAGCTACCAGCCAAAATTGTATATTGTAAGCCGTCATTTGAGGCTTTATAAAAGCAGCATAATGAACACAAATCTGTCAGTGCCGAGTCCGACCTCATCTTAAATAACAAACAGCATTGCTTGTTGTAGTTAACAAGGAGAGGCAGAGTTGATTTTGCAACAAATTTTTTTTTTTTTTTTTTTTTTTTATAATCTAATTTTATTAATCGAGATCTACTTGAAATCAGCCCGCGATCTACCTGTCAATCGCGATCGACTGGTTGGGCACCACTGGTGTAGCCTAATCTTTATCTGCAACTGTGAAGAAAAAGCCCATTGGTTTAAACAGAATGAATACACGTAAAAAATATATATATATATTTATTTTTTATTAACACATTCCAGGCCAACCCCGAGATATCTCGGGTTAACTTGCCATGCGCTGGTCGCCAAGACCCGAGATATCTTGGGTTTTAATCGATATTTCTTTTATTAGCTATATCCATTCATTTTTCATCTATCCAGTCTGACGTTATCATTGGGAATGGGTCTGAGCTAGCAAAAGGGCAAATAGCGCCGCCTACGCCTCCCGGCTGGTATTGCACATCATTCAAATCCCTCCCCCTTGGGCTGTACACTGATCTAAGAAGTCCGGTCCAGGTTTTCCTTCTCGGGCATGCAGTATCGTTATAACAGATGGACTGGGGACACTCGGAGCAGCGTGGATTATGTGTTAGACATATAACGTTGGATCAATAAACGCAATCAATATTTGGAATGGCGATCAGGAATTGGATTCATCTTTTTTTGCACTATATCAGATGTGAGGTAAGGACTCTATGTTACGATTTTCAGACCCCGCTTCTGTTCGTGCATGATGACACATAATATCGATAACCTAGCGTTTATTTGAAAACGATTCATAAATCAAGTGACAAATGGCACAATGTCTAAGGAAATACATTGAAGCTCGATTTGCTGGAGTTTATTGAGATTAGACGGAACGCTCTAGAAATATATTCATCACGGTATAAAACGGAAATGTATGTATGAAAAAATTATTTGTTTCGTGCATGTTGACTGGAAGCAACTCTCTGATGATCAACGTGTTATTTAGATCTATTGCTATTATATTTCATATATTTTAAGCACTCACAAGTAAAGCTATCATTACATTGGATAAAGCACTGGCGCTGAATGGCCATCAGCGCCCTCTGCTGTTGGCCCCCAATGAGTTAAAAATAAATAATTCTAATGTTGATTTAGAATTAGAATGCCAACGTAACGAACAAACGTTCAAACGTTTGGGCTCAGCCCTAGTGTGAGCGTGTGTGTGCGTCAACAACTTGCTTTAGGAGAGAAGACAGCGAGAAAGCCAGCTGGTATTGATAGTGCAGAAAGTATCGATATTGCGGGAAATTACTATTAAAACTGTTTTAAATATTCAGAATCGATATGTATAGAAAAATCGATATTTTTGACAACACTAGCTCAGAGTCCAGAGACGGTTGTGGTTCGGTCCGGATCTGGACCGGAGTCCGGACTTTGAGAATGCCTGTGTTAGACCTACAGTATAATACTGCCAGCTGCTATAACAAAACCAAAAACAATGTGTATCGGCAGTGTATCGGTGGCAAAAAACGTGATCGGGGCATCCCTAGCTTGTGTGTGTTCATCATGGGTTTGTGTGTGTGTGTTCATGGGTTTGTGTGTGTGTTCATGGGTTTGTGTGTGTGTGTGTGTGTAGTTACCTTGCGGGCAGGGAGCGAAATTAACTTTTTGACTCACCGGCCAGTGGCGGGTAGATGGGAAGAATCTACCCGCCAAGCATATTTCTTACCTGCCAATTTTTTTTTGATTAAAAAAAAATATATATATATATATATATTTTATATAATTTTTTTTTTTAAATAAAATATATATTATATAATCATACTTGTAGTTGTATTATCTGTGAGACATCGCCACCACGCAATAAGTCAAAATGCTCGCTATCTGCAAACAGCTCCACTGTCTGTGTGTACTCTAGTAGCCTCCAGCTCCAAAAAGGATTCTCCTGTGCTGCAGCGGGACCCTATACTAATACTCTACATTCAGCATGCAAGGATTCTCCGGCGCTGCAGCTGGACCCTATTGGTATAACGTTAGGGTTCTTTGGTCAAATCACATTCATAAAGCCCTCAGCTACAATACGCATTGAATCAATGTTATAAGACATTGATATCAGGAGCTATCTGTAGCTACTGCTAGCCCGCTAGGTAACGTTAAGACAATTTAGTTTACTGGGACATATAGATCTAACGTGAGCTAGCTAACGTGAGCTAGCTAACGAGGGAACGGAGGTATTATGCACTCGAGTCGACTATTGCTGGAGCATTTGTTGATATCAGTAGCTAGCCAGCTAGATACCGTTAGACAATGCCTCGTCATGTATTAAACTAAAAGTGAATAGTTGACTGGGTCATTGTTTAAACAGTAACGGTAGCTCATGGAGGTCCGGTCTAGACTCACTAGAGCAGACTGCCTGTGTTGATACGAGCAGAAGCCAATAGTATGCCGCTGCAGGGCTGGCCCGGCTGGGCGGATATGACTCGTTGCCACGTTTTTTTTCAAAATAAGAATATCATACGAACCGAATGCTGCTAACTGCCGGAGCCATCGATATTATGACTGGAGCTGCGCTTGGAGCGGAAATGAGACCCGCACAGATTTTCAAAATAAGAGTATCGTTATGAACTACACGTCTACACGCCACACGGCGGGCAGACCCCCCAGTGGCAAGCGCCAAAGGTAAAAACTGAGCGCCCCTAGCGGGCTGCAGGCTTTAATTTCACCCCCTGCTTGCGGGACTAATAACGTTTTTTTAATTGAATTGTGTTCATGGGTTTGTTTGTGTGTTTCAGTTAAATTAAAGTTGGACCTTTTGTCAATGTTGCGAAAACCTTTCGTTTTTTTATGTAAACCCAGTTGATACGTCCGCAAGGGCCCACATGTGGGCCCTTTTGAGGACGATTTGCCCACCGGCACTTTGGTGACCTCTAGTGGCTCGGGTGTCTATATTTTTTATATATATATATAGAATTAAAGCCCCATTTGTTGCCTATCGATAGCCCTTTCAGGTGACAAAATCCGTTCAGCGGTTCTCGAGTTACATGCCGATATTTGAGGCTTGCGCAAAGTACACGATATTGCGCAAATACTACTCCCCACTCTCAGGGCTCTAGTTCCGTCAATCATTTGACGATCTCGAAGATCTTTGGACAGGGTTGTAGCCAATGAGTGTGGCTTTCCAAAAACAGGAAGAGAAAAACTGCCTGAATTGAAGTCTATGAGAAAACTGAGCTTTTCTTTTGTACACAGTTTACCAAAATCACTCCTAATCACTCATTTCTGAACAGATCTTTATGACATTGGGACATATACTACATAAGACTTCAGGCTATGGATCTCCGGAGTTTTTTAAGCCATACGAATTTCTGGGGAAATACTACTTCTGGACTACTAACTACTACAGAAAAACTTGAGTAACAAGTTTTTCTACAACTCAAGTTCAGACCTATGTTACTCTATTTCATTAGCACTAAAAGTGATCTTTCTTTATTGTATCATAACCTTCAGAATGTTATCTTTCAAAAGAGACCAGGCTTATGCATGTGCTATAAGTATAAAGTATAGTATTTTGGTTTGCAAAAAAGGTATGCAGTCCTCAAAAATGAAAACTAAAATGGCCACTTTTCTGCTTGCATGTTAAGAGGTTAACATGAAGTCTTTACTGTGTGTGTGTGTGTGTGTGTAGCTGGCTCTGCAGACAGGCCGGGAGCCTCCTGCCATCTGGAGGGTACAGAAAGCTCTGCTCCAGAAGTTCAGCCCCGAGATCAAAGATGGACAGAGACAGTTCTGTGCCACGAGCAACGTGAGTACAAGTTACAAGTTACCAAACATCACAGTCCCACAAGCAACGTGAGTACAAGTTACCACACATCAGTCCCACGAGCAACGTGAGTACAAGTTACAAGTTACCACACATCAGTCCCACGAGCAACGTGAGTACAAGTTACAAGTTACCACACATCAGTCCCACGAGCAACACAAGTACAAGTTACAAGTTACCACACATCAGTCCCACGAGCAACACGAGTACAAGTTACAAGTTACCAGACATCAGTCCCACGAGCAACACGAGTACAAGTTACAAGTTACCAGACATCAGTCCCACGAGCAACACGAGTACAAGTTACAAGTTACCAGACATCAGTCCCACGAGCAACACAAGTACAAGTTACAAGTTACCACACATCAGTCCCACGAGCAACACGAGTACAAGTTACAAGTTACCACACATCAGTCCCACGAGCAACACGAGTACAAGTTACAAGTTACCAGACATCAGTCCCACAAGCAACACGAGTACAAGTTACCAGACATCAGTCCCACGAGCAACACGAGTACAAGTTACAAGTTACCAGACATCAGTCCCACGAGCAACACGGTTACAAGTTACCAGACATCAGTCCCACGAGCAACACAAGTACAAGTTACAAGTTACCACACATCAGTCCCACGAGCAACACGAGTACAAGTTACAAGTTACCAGACATCAGTCCCACGAGCAACACGAGTACAAGTTACCAGTTACAAGTTACCAGACATCAGTCCCACAAGCAACACGAGTACAAGTTACAAGTTACAAGTTACCAGACATCAGTCCCACGAGCAACACGAGTACAAGTTACAAGTTACCAGATATCAGTCCCACGAGCAACACGAGTACAAGTTACAAGTTACAAGTTACCACACATAGGGATGGGAATTGATAGGATTTTATCGATACGATTCCATTATCGATTCTGCTTATCGATTCGATTCTTTATCGATTCCCTTATCGATACCTGATCAATTTATAATTTAAATAAATAAATTGGAAATGCAACAGAACTACATTTAGTCATTTAGCTGACGCTTTTATCCAAAGCGACTTACAAGTTCTGTACGACAAGCCATCAGGAAGGGCACAACTCTATCAGCTGAGCAACAATGTTCATCAAAGTGTTGAGTGCTACAGTGTAGGTTAGTTTATTAGGACAAGTGCATGACAGTACGGTTAGTTAGGGTTAGATATATTTTTTTTTATTCAGATAATGGTTGAAGAAGTGCGTCTTTAGTCGACGGCGAAAGATTGGACGTGATTCGGCTGTCCTAACTGGGGTGGGTAGTTCATTCCACCATTGTGGGGCAAGGACTGAGAATAGGCGACTTCTCTTTGATGACCCTCCCGGAGCTCGGATAGGAGTAGGTCTGAGGCGGCCAGAAGATGCAGAGCGTCGGGGTCTAAGCTGGTTAGAATAACAACATGCAACTTGACATTTCTGATTGTCATTTATTGTTGAGCCCCCATGTCAGAAAAATACAAAAACTGTAAAAAATAAAACATTAACTATAGCCTACACTTAAATAAAATAATGTATTTGAGATTCTCTTAAAATGTATTTATTTTTTTATTCTTAAACTAATTTAATCTATTGAATAACAGGTTGTTATTCCTCTGACTTCTGTCTCACTCACACTCACACTCACACTCTCTCTCTCACACACACACACACACACACACACACACACACACACACACACACACACACACACACAGAGAGAGAGAGAGAGCTCCCTCCCCGGGCCCCTGTCCTTTATGTATTGGCTTGTGTTGCTACACGGACACATTTGTATGTTGCACCACTGTACTTCCTGGCTTACAGACGTGTAAATAAGCACTCACGTCTCTCATTATATGTGAACTAAAGAGTACAAGGTTTACACAACAGCCCCCACCTGCTGTTTTATTGTATTTGTACCTGTACTATCCGCTGTCAGCTGTTTATCTCTCTTTGTGAGCTTGATTAAATAGCGTTAGCTCACGTTAGCTCACGTTAGCTCCGCGGCTAATTTTAGCTCACCCTGATCTAAATCAATGACTAGGGTTCTAAAGCATTCAAGTAGTTTTCACTGCACATAGAAGTAGCCAAACAGCGGGAGCATTTCGGGAGCATATTACCAAAACCCAGGCAATTTCGATCCCTTAAGGAATCAAATAGTCTGCCATGGCTACATGCTAACGTAACGTGATTGCGCAACTGTACACTGTAGGCAGCGATAAGGGAATCGAAAGTCACAGGAGCCACACGGTTCCAGGCATCGGCCAATTAGGAACCGGTTCCCAATGGGAACCGGTTTTCGATTCCCATCCCTAACCACACATCAGTCCCACGAGCAACACGAGTACAAGTTACAAGTTACCAGACATCAGTCCCACGAGCAACACGAGTACAAGTTACAAGTTACCAGACATCAGTCCCACGAGCAACACAAGTACAAGTTACAAGTTACCACACATCAGTCCCACGAGCAACACGAGTACAAGTTACAAGTTACCACACATCAGTCCCACGAGCAACACGAGTACAAGTTACAAGTTACCAGACATCAGTCCCACGAGCAACATGAGTACAAGTTACCAGTTGCAATGTTTGCTGATGCAATAACTGACAGGTAACACACTTGGGTCCAAACAGTTCCTCAGCAACATAACTCCAGTGAACATAACTCCAGGAAATACGTTTTCTTCTACATGCTGTTTTATTTTTATTTTTGCCCATGTGAGACATTGTCAGGCGTTTCTGATGAATTCTTGAATAAATTCTCTACCAGACACTTTAGCAGATAATAAACCATCATTTGAAGATTCTCTTCCTAAAAAAGATATTTGGCAAATCTTTTAGTTTTCTTTCTAATCCACCACTCGCTCTCCTGCCCTGTGTACACACTGCCACAGCAGAGACGGCAAAGGCAAAGTAGAGCAATAATAATAATTCCAACATTTCTCTCTCTTTTTCTTGTCTCTTTCTCTGATCTCCCTCTGTCTCTCTATTGTCTCTCCCTCTCTCGTCTCTCTCTCTCTCTCTCTGGTCTCTCTCCTGTCTATCTGGTCTCCCTCTGTCTTTCTATTGTCTCTTGTCTCTCTGTTTCTGTCTCTCCTCTGTCTCTCTTTCCCTCTCTCTCTGTCTCTCCCTCTCCATCCCCTCTCTCTCTGTCTCTCTCTCTCCATCTCTCTCTCCCCCTCTCCCTCTCTCTCTCAGTACCTGGGTTACTTTGGAGATGCTAAGCGTCGTTACCAGCGTCTCTACGTCAAGTTCCTGGAGAACGTCAACAAGAAGGACTACGTCAGAGTTTGCTCCAGACGTCCATGGCGCAGGAGCGCGCCCGCCCTGAGGTCAGTCACATGACACCATGACATCACAGTCACATGACACCATGACATCACAGTCACATGACATCAATGACAATGCTTCTTCTGACATCTCATTTACCGCTTTTCACAAACTCCGCCCACGAATCCCCAACTCTCCCACTAATGATAAAGTTGATTGTGCTATAAAACCTCTGCATCCTACTTCCACCGGACAAACCCTAGCTTTCCATCCTCGCTGTTCAGTTTCTGCTATGAAGTCTGCATATCTCAGCTTTTTCCTTTCATAAGCCTCCTCCACTAAATCCAGGGTTCGCACAAGGTCCTTGGAAGTGCTTGAAAAAGAAAAAAAATCAAGGCCTGGAATTCCTTGAAAACAGCCCATTTTTTAGTCAAGGTGCTTAAAAAGTCCTTGAAATTCAAATCAACTATTCACATAGAAAGTTTTGTTCATCCATGATAAAAAATTTCTGAATCAAGAATTTTTTTTTTAATCTAAAGTGTAACTAATTGTCGGAAATAGTTTTTTAACCGTTTCGGGGCCAAACACGGACATGTCCGTGTTTCGGCACCATGCTTAAAGGGCCAACCACGGACATGTCCGTGGCAAGGTTGTTTTGGCTTTTATTCGATTTTAATAACCTACTCAATGTCACCGAGCGGCACTGCAGATTTACCCCACTCTTCGAATTCTGAAAAGTGCATTACCGGCCAGATCCTTTTAGGGGTGCTGTCTCGATAATGCAGTGTTCCCTGTGGCAGAACGGTGCCTTTTTTTTTTTTTTTTTTTATACGTTCAATAGAGTTTCCAGTTAGCTGGATTCTATACGTGTAGTCTGTAGCTTGGAATACCTTTTACGACGCCGAATTCACTATGCAGTAAAGGAATATATCATCGGCCAATGGACATATCGATCTACCAGATGGCGATCGATAACTGGGAAATCCTTTTGGAGATCCAACCGGCCCACGGTAAGATCTTTTTCACGTAAATTACATGCTGATCGGGCCTTGTTATCATAGCCAACCAGGCGATCAGCGAATGTGGCTACTGAGGCTAACGAGGTTATTGGTAATCAATAATCAGAAACGACGCCCCCCCCCCCCCCCCATTTCATGCATTCATGGTGGACCATGAATACCGACAATATGCATTTTGCGTTTTAGCTTTAGCTTCTGTATACCCGAAACGCTGTTCGATTTAATGTTATTAGCTTAGCGCCCTGTATCTCGCCTTCCAGGAAATATACTAGTCCAAATCCCATATAACGCTTATATTCATGAGGCTATAAAATGAGAACGTATTGATGAAATTTTTTTTTCTTTAAGCCATTTTGAAGGGACGGTTTATGGTCTCAATTGACAATGAGAATGGACAGATAGCAATACTATAAAGTATAGATTTAGCTCTACAAACAGCCTCAGCACAATGCAAGTCTGTTTTGAAATGCTGGCCGTTTAGCGTGAGATTAGACGGCCCCCAATGGCCCTGAATGTGTTAAGCCATAAATATTGGATCCGATTTCTTTCAATAAAGAAAACGGCATTTAAAAGTGAATTGTATCCTTTTTAAATGCCCTTTTAAAATAAAAAATAGTGCTTGGAAAAGTACTTGAAAGTCCTTGAATTTCATTTTGCAATGTCTGTGGGGAACCCTGTGAATCCTCCCAAGGCACGGTCAATTCTATAAAGTAAACTAACCGCTGACTAACAGACCATAATACTAGGTCAGGCCTCAAGCTAACTATCTTTCGTGGAACAACGAGTCTTCCTCCCAGATCCACCCTGCATCGCCAGTAGCTCCCTTTAGGTGTCCTGACTCACGCTTGCCTGAAAACCTACCTCCTCTACATTTCTCACCCTCACGGACAAACTGAATGGCTGCACCGTTCATCCCAATAACATCCTGAATTCATCTGTACTCTTCTACTTTTAATTCCTGCCGCTAACTTCTTCAAAACCTGGATATGTCTCCATGTATACCGGCCTTGAGAAAGACTGGTCTTACAGCCTGACATGATTATGCCTCAACGTTGCTGTCTCTGAACAGAGTGGACACGGCGGGTCCCCATCTACCCACTACAGCACATCATAAGTAGCTCCTATTAGGAATTTTATACGAGTTTCCTCCAGACTCCACAGGTCCTTCCAGCTAATCTTCCTCTTCTCTACACTTTCCCAGTTCATCCACTGTCCCTGCTTAGCCTGGGCCACAGCCTTTGTACACCTCGCTACTTCCCTGAGCTGAGCCCCAGGCCCCCCGGCCTTGTTGCACCTTACCTACAATGTCTGTTTGCTTAAGAGCTGCCTCTGGCACTTCATATATTGACAATGGCCATATCAACTTAGGGAATAAACCAAACTGCAAACACCATAACTTTAACTTGCCTGGAAGCCCTGACCTCTCTATCCTTCCTATACCCTCTACTAAGTTGCTCTATCTGTTCACTATCTTTCAACTCCTCATTATACCACCTACCCAAACGTTTCACTGGCTTGTCCCTTATAGATGGAATTTCCTCCTCATCTACGTAAAAACCTTCTCTCTACTACCTTCCCTCTGGTCAATGAAATGCTTCTCGGTTTACTAGGCTTAATATTCATCCTAGCCCACTTGAAATGATCATTTAACTTCTCCAGTAACCTTTTTGTACAAGGCACTGGTCACTAATGTCATGTCATCCAATGTAAGCCCTAATAGGTGGGAGGCGCAGCCCGCCCCACCGTCTCTCCCCACCTACCGCCCATTTTGAGCCTCTAATTATTACTTCCATCGCCATTGTGAACGATAGTGGTGAAATAGTGCACCCTGCCATAATGCCTATCTCTAGTCTCTGCCATGTTGTTGTAAAATATGTAGTACTAAAACACATTATAATATCTTGGAAGTATGCTTTCACCAAGTTTACAATCACCCTTGGCACTCTTAAATAAATCTAACTCCAAATAAGGCTATGCCGTACCGAACCGAATGCATTTGCCATGTCTAAAAATACCACATGTAAATCTCTTTTCTCTATCTTGGCTGATTGAACAATACATTTCTGAGGTTGCTAGTCTCTGTGCCACAATACTAAAGACAATCTTACCTTCTACATTCAGGAGGGATATAGTCAGAAACTGGCTTAATAGTGAGGACTCTTTGTCCTTGGGAATTAGTATTTATCCTGCTATAACCTGTTGTTTATCCCATACTACTCTCACTAGCCTCCACACGAATCTGAGTACATCAAATGTATCTTTATATTGTAGAGAAAAAGGAACAATTTGAAACTGTTGCAAAACCTGTTCATCTGCCAGTATAGCTTTGAAATCCACGTGTTGCTCTTCAGTTGGTTCTGAATAGAGGTTTCTGAAGAGCAGCGTTTGTGTGCAGCACCTGTTAACCTGTGAATCAGTCTCCACCTCTCAGCAAATCTGACATCCCTCTCTGCAACAGGCGGCAGACCATCCCCAGGATGGCCTCCCCCCCGGCCGCCCAGCCCCCTCCGCCACGTGCCCCAGAGAAGGAGGAGACGGAGGAGACGGAGGAGAAGGTGGAGAAGGAGGAGAAGGTGGAGAAAGAGGAGCAGGTGGAGAAGGTGGAGAAGGCAGAGAAGGCGGAAAAGGCGCCTCCCCCCGTCCAGCGCGAGCAGCGGGAGAGGACGCGGGTCAAGGAGCAACGGGAGAAGAGAGAGGCTGCGGCGGCGAAGGCCAAGGAGAAGGAGCAGGAGATGGAGCGGGAGAGGGAGCGGGAGAGGGAGCGGGAGAAGGAGGAGAAGGAGCGCGAGAAGGAGCGGGAGAAAGAGAAGAGGGTCCAGGCGCAGCAGGAGAAGGCCGAGAAGCGAGCGGCCGCCGCCATGGAGCGAGGGAGGGTAAAGGAGGAGAAGAAGGCAGCGGCAGGGCGGAAGGAGAGGGAGAAGGTGGAGCGGCAGGAGAGGGAGAAGGAGGAGCGGAAGGAGAGGGAGAAGGAGGAGCGGAAGGAGAGGGAGAAGGAGGAGCGGAAGGAGAGGGAGAAGGAGGAGCGGCAGGAGAGGGAGAAGGTGGAGCGGCAGGAGAGGGAGAAGGAGGAGCGGAAGGAGAGGGAGAAGGAGGAGCGGAAGGAGAGGGAGAAGGAGGAGCGGAAGGAGAGGGAGAAGGCGGAGCGGCAGGAGAAAGCGGAGAGGGAGAAGGCTGAGAAGGCGGAGCGGCAGGAGAGGGAGAAGGTGGAGCGGAAGGAGAGGGAGAAGGAGGAGCGGAAGGAGAGGGAGAAGACGGCGCGGCAGGAGAGGGAGAAAGTGGAGCGGCAGGAGAGGGAGCCCAAGGCCAAGCCGGCCAAGGTGAAGGCTGAGCCGCCGCCCAAGAAGAGGAAGAAGTGGCTGAAGGAAGTGCCGTCGTCATCAGACTCCGACTCGTCAGAGGAGGTGGCCAGCGAGGACGAAAGTAAGAAAACACGATAACATAACATAACATGCATAACATAACATTGGATAACATAACACAAGATAACATAACATAGCATAGGATATTCCTTTATTGATCCCCATGGGGAAATCCATAGTCATAGCTAGGGCTGAGCCCAAATGTTCGAACGTTCGGACGTTATGTTGGCATTCAAATTCTAAATCAACATTAGAATTTTTCATTAAAAAATATATGTTTTTGTGTCTATTCATTCTGTTTAAACCAAAGCGTGTGTTTTGCCGGAGTGTTTAGGATCCGCCCCCACGCCGCAGCTCGGTAGAGAAAAGAAACTAACCCGTTTCTAATAATGGCCGAAGGCGTTAGAGGGCGGTATAAGACCGTCTGCCAGCTCGGAGACACATTCAGTACAGCATGCACAAGGTGCCCCGCTCATGCATTAAAGCGTTCCGTCTCCAGACGGATTTCAGTCAATTTGATTTTGAGTTCCGTCAATTTGATTTGGAGTCTGACGGAATTGGCTACCTGGTATAATATGATTTGTAGATGCATACAGATTGAAACAAAATTTAGCCAATCAGAGGCGTCAAATATCATGAAAAAGGGAATTTTTTTCTATCACGGCGGGGCCGCACCAAGCAGTCATTTGCAAGCTGCGGAGCAATATTGGCAGGACGCAGCGACTCGAGAGACAGGATTACGCTAATAGTTCGTCGTCGGAAATGTATAATAATCGCAGACAGTGTTGGATCTAAATACATGGATTTATGGACACATTTATGCCCGGGCCACCAAGCTTATTGAATGGTTAGTGGAGGCGCGACGGCTCTACCGGAGCCCGTCAACCTGTTATATGAAAATGTAATTGTGCTGCCTGTCACTGTCGGACCCCGATACGGGTTGTCTTTTCCTTTTTAGCGCTCCATAAATATACAGTGGAGGTTAAAATAAGAATGACTTAGGGCGGTCAGGTGGCGTAGCGGAGATTGCGCTTGTCACCAACGCAGGAGACGCTGGGTTCGAGCCCAGCTCTCGGCGTTGCTACCAGCTTGGCTGGCCGTTCATACTAATACAATTGGCAGTATTAGGGGGTGGGAAAGCTGGCGGGTGGGAATCTGGCGTTGTGGACAGCGATGCCTACAGGTCAGGTCTCGGCACTTGCTCAGCGGGGCAGGACTTGGTGGAGATAGCGTGCCCTCCCACGCGTTACACTTCACCAATGAGAGTCCTCGCTGCCAAGTGGAAAGAGCGTCACTGGCTTGACGGTGCACGTCTCGGAGGAAGCGTGCGTTCGACATCAGGACACCCTTGTACCGACTCGTGGGAGAACATGCGTACAACAACCAGGTAGGGGAGGGGGGGAATTGGCACAACGACTAATTGGGACGGGGAGAAAAATCTGAGAAAAATAGGAGAAAGAGAAGGTTAAAAAAAATAAAAAATAAGAATGACTTTGCCTGAAAAAAAATAGTTTAGTCAGGAGATGTTTTGACGGAGATGACGCACCCCCGCGGGAATCGACTTTACCATAAATCATAGGCTGATATACGCTAGATTCTCTTTAAACATATAAATGTTACAGGACAAAAGTAATAGATTTAATCACTTTTATTCTTTTAAACTTGGTCTGACCGACCTTCAGCATATATAGACCATGAACAGGCAGTAGATCCAGTAGTAGAAACGCATGTCAGAAAACACGAGTGCTCCTATTGTCCTAAATGTTACAGGACAGTTTTAAAATGCTATTGCAGGGCTGTACAGTGCAACTGTGATTGTGCACGCAGTCGCAGCTTGTAGATGCCAGTCTGATTAGCTACTAGGCTAAAAATGAAGAAAACCACCAGTAACGTATAGGGAAGCCCCCCAAAACCCGGTTCTAAACGGGAACCGGTACTAAATTAGAAAAAAACTGATTATTGATAAGCTCCGACGTTATCGGTACTGCTATCGGTAGTCTAGGAGCGGATTAGCTACGGAGCTAACAGTGTACCATCCATCTGCGACGCAACGGTGGCAGCAACAGTGGACACAGAGTAATGTTAACGTTATGTCGAGTTCATACTACACTACACGTATGAACTCGACATAACGTTAACGTTACTCCGTTTCCATGAAGTGTTTAATTAGCAGCAATCTGTTGTTGAAAATGTTACGTTAAACCGGAAAACCGGAAACAGAAATGCGAGGACAGGAAGCCATCATGAAATCGTTGTAGTCATATTGTAGTCTTTTAGTCTTATTAACTAAAAGATTTTAACAAAATAAAAAGCAGCAGCACTATTGGATAACTGAGTGACTCATGTTTGCTATGTATTTCTTTCTTTAGGGGAGTAGGACATTTGTTTCACAGTTTTAGCATGATGTTTTATAGATGGCTAGGTTAAACACAGGTTTTTGTTTTTAAGAGGGGGGGTTTGATTTGATTTGATTGAAGTGTATTTCAAATATGCAACACAACAAACAAACGTCAAGTACAGATATAGCCTTAAGCCGTTCAAATAATAAACGTATAATCTTTTTTTTAAATAATAATAATCTAAAAGAACCGATAAGAGTATCGATAAAGTACCGAACCGTTAAGCAGTATCGATAAGAGTAGTAGTATCGATAAAATCCTAACGATATCCATCCCTAGTAACGTTAGTATTGCATCATATTTTTGACGTGTTGGACCTAGTGAGCCGTCTAATGAAAATGTGACAGAGAACAGTGAGCCAGCAGTGGCAGTAGCCACCGTTACAGGTATGGCTAACGTCATTAGCGACAGCAACATGGCTAGCTCTAGTATCGTTAGCACTGAGTCTGCACTGACGCTGACGTTACTAGTGAAGAAGATGAAGATGACGATGGCGAGATAGCTGCACCCGCCACCACTGTCGCAACTAAAAAGGTCCACAAGTTCAGGTAGGATTGGCTCAAACTATTCCCCTGGCTAGTATTTGAGAATGACCTTATGTTTTGTAAATACTGCAAGGGACAGAAGCAAGCGGGGAAAACTGCGTTTGTAACGGGAAATCCCAACTTTAGGCTTAACTAAACACAGTATGTCCTATCGGCACACAGCCTGCAGAGACAGCTACATGATGCAAACCAATAAATCGTAGTCTACGGTGACAGCAGCCTTAGGTAGGCAAGTTCTTATTTCCGAGGCGGATCAATGGAGGCAGCTTAAAATAAAAATGTATATCGCCTACTTCATCGCCAAGGAAGAGGAGCCGTTCGTGTAGTTTGGGCCACTCATTACTGTTCACAAGAACAACGGTGTTGATATAAATCCAACATACGACAACCATGTCAGGTAATATTTTTCCAATAATAGTAATACCTTGCATTTAAATTATTTTCGTTTTTCTAAATGCTACCCAAAACAATGTAATGGCATCTTAGGATGCGAGTGTACCATGATTAGTAATGTAATTGCATGTGATGTGTCATCATGTTATGTGACTATAATATGTACATCATACCATAGTAGGCCTCTCAATTCTTATAAAAAAAAGTCATAAACATTCATTGACATAGATCTCTATAAACGGCCCAACACATTGATCACTTTAGGCACACACTGAAACCAGTAACATCACAAATATGAAGCAGGTAATTGCCCATAAAAATAATAAACCTTTCATGGGGTTATTTACAATAATAATTTCATTTTATTTCTAAAGCACTTTTCATTGTGAAACAAAGGTATGCAGAGTTTCTTGTCCTCTTGATTAATGCAATGGTGTGTGTGTGTTGTGATGATCTCATTCAAGGAGCACTACAAGCACACACACACACACACACACACACACATTGTTGTTTTTGTTCTATTAGTGATTTACACACTCTCAGTTGGTTCATTATAAAAGATACAAACCTGAAAACAAAAGCACTTAAATGTTAAATAAAAGGACCACAGTAATGAGGCAGGAGGAACATATTATTTTGCACTATAATTGTAAAATTGTTATTTAAAAAAGTGCCCCTAAAAAATATTCTGTGGCCCTACATTTCATTTAGGGGCACCTGTGCCCCTAGTGAAAAAGCTTAGCGTACAGCCCTGTATTGTTTTACTGTATTTGCCCTATACACAATACATAATTTGAACTATACACAATACATAATTTTAACTATACACAATACATAATTTCAACTATACACAATACATCATTTGAACTATACACAATACTGAATTTGAACTATAGGCTACATAATTTGAACTATACACAATACTGAATTTGAACTATAGACGATACATAATTTGAACTATACACAATACTGAATTTGAACTATAGACAATACTGAATTTGAACTATACACAATACTGAAAAGTTACAGTATGTAGATTTGTTTATTTGTATGACAAAGTCAGTCAACCCTTGCAATCAGTTTCATTTAATGAATTTAAAACAGCATTGATATTACGTAAAAGCAAACTGGCAATAGAAAAGATGTTCAAAATGATCTAGTTCCCAAACGCTAACGCTATTAAATAAAAATATATAGTGGAGGTTAAAATAAGAATATGACAGCCGGAAAAAAAGTTCAGTCAGGAGATATTTTTTTTGCTTTAATCCCTGCCCGCTGAATTATGAATGGCAATAGTGAATAAAATAAATACCGTGAGAAAAACGTAGATCTACGTTTCCGGCACTCAACGATCGGGCGACAGAAACGTAGTTCTACGTTTTCGGCATCCAAAATGTTAAAGAAAGTTGATTTAATAAAACAAAAAGACTGAGCTATTCCTTTTTTTTTATCTACTTTTTCTCCCATTTTCTATTTTTCTCCCATCCCAATTTCGTATCATCCAATTCAACCCTCCCCTGTCTCGAACGCTGTTTCTTGCCTCCCACAAGCCGGCTGCAATGTGGACTAAGTCATACATAGCACGAGTCCCCTCCGATACTCGAGGTAACAGCAGTCGCATCTTATCACCTGCGCGGCGCAATCTTTCAGCGTCAGGGGTCTGCGCTTTGGAGGGGCGCCGCCCCCATCGTTTCCTGATTCTACTGCGCAGGCGCACCAACCGACCTGTAGGAGTCTCTGTCCACAACGCCCGATCCCCACCCATCAGTTTCCCACCCCCTAATACTGCCAATGTGTATTAGTACGGACGACCAGCTAAACTGAAAGCAATGTGGAACGCTGGGCTCGAACAGGCGAACCCAGCGTCTCCAGTATTCGTGGTGAGCGCCTTGCCCACTGCACCACTTAGCTGCCCAAGACTGAGCTATTCCTGTAATAAAAATAAATAAATAAATATGTTATTAACTCTGAAGTGGCCGTTAGTTCTCCAGCTGCTGGCAGCAGTCCGTGCCCACGGCTGTGGAGCCTGATGGCCGCCTGCATGAAGGACTGGTCGAATGACTAGGGGGGATGACTAGGGGTGACTAGTGGTGACTAGGGGGGATGACTAGTGGTGACTAGTGGGAATGACTAGGGGTGATGACTAGGGGTGATGACTAGTGGTGACTAGAGGGAATGACAAGGGGTGATGACTAGGGGTGACTAGGGTATGATGACTAGGGATGATGACTAGTGGTGACTAGAGGGAATGACAAGGGGTGATGACTAGGGGTGACTAGTGGTGACTAGGGGTGATGACTAGTGGTGACTAGAGGGAATGACCAGGGGTGATGACTAGGGGGGATGACTAGGGGCAATGACTAGTGGTGACTAGAGGGAATGACAAGGGGTGATGACTAGGGGGGATGACCAAGGTTGATGACTAGTGGTGATGACTAGGGATGGTGACTAGTGGTGATGACTAGTGGTGATGACTAGGGGTGATGACTAGGGGTGACTAGGGGGGATGACTAGGGATGATGACTAGGGATGATGCCTAGGGGTGACTAGGGGTGATGACTAGGGATGACTAGGGATGATGACTAGGGGGGATGACTAGGGATGATGACTAGGGGTGACTAGGGATGATGCCTAGGGGGGATGACTAGGGGGGATGACTAGGGATGATGACTAGGGGTGACTAGGGGGGATGACTAGGGGTGACTAGGGATGATGCCTAGTGGTGACTAGAGGGAATGACTAGGGATGATGACTAGTGGTGACTAGAGGGAATGACTAGGGATGATGACTAGTGGTGACTAGAGGGAATGACTAGGGATGATGACTAGTGGTGACTAGAGGGAATGATGAGGGGTGATGACTAGTGGTGACTAGGGGGCATGACTAGGGGTGATGACTAGTGGTGACTAGGGGGGATGACTAGGGGGATGACTAGGGATGATGACTAGTGGTGACTAGGGGTGATGACTAGGGATGATGACTAGGGGGGATGACTAGGGGGGATGACTAGGGGTGACTAGAGGGAATGACTAGGGATGACTAGAGGGAATGACTAGGGGTGATGACTAGGGGTGGTGACTAGGGAATGACATGGGGTGATGACTAGGGAATGATGAGGGGTGGTGTCTAGAGGGAATGACTAGGGGTGACTAGGACCGCTCCAACCCCAGAGTGTTCCTTATTCTCCAGCGTTGGTGTGAAGAGACTACTTGGTGTTGTGATACTTGGTCTGCCAACAGCGTATGGGAGTTTAAACAGTGGTTACCGTGGTTACGGTGGCTGCAGTGGTTACCGTGGTTACTGTGGTTGTTAAGGTGGCTGCTCTTAACCCCCCCCCCCCCCCCCTCTCTCTCTCGCTCAGTGCCGGTGAAAGGGGGCGTGAATGACCGCGTCATGAGGGAGATGTTCAGGAGCTACGTGGAGATGCTGGTCAGCACGGCTCTGGACCCCGACATGATACAAGCCCTGGAGGACACTGACGGTGAGGAGACACACACACACACACACTGTATACACACATACACACACACACACACGCACACACACATATTTATACTCACATACATACACACACACACACGTACTGTGTATACACACACACATATATATACACACATACACACTAGGGATGGGTACCGAATTCGGTACTTTTGAGGTACAGAACCGAAACACGTCGGTACTACAGAGTATCAAATCAAGTGAGAAACCGAAAAAAAAATTAAAAAAAAATTAAAAAAAATCTTTTTTATTAATTTTTATTTTTATTTTTATTTTTATTTTTTTACTTTTTTATTTTCATGTCAACGTTCACACGCACAATATATGCTTACCTAGGATTTGACTTGTTTCAACAACAAAGCAGTCAGAGCAATGGCAAGCCGAAAACTGTCGAAATTGTAGTTATTTGAAGTTTGAATTTTTTTTTTTACGACTGAGGTAGGTAAATTAAATTTCTTGAGACTAAAGTACAGAAAAAAGGTACCGTTGGGTACCGGTATCGATTCACAGGTACCGGTCAAATGTGAAAGGTACCCATCCCTAATACACACACACATACTGTATATACACACACGTACACACACATATACTGTATATACACACACACACATATATATACACACATACATACACATCCATACACACATATATACACACATGGGTGGCACAGTGGTTAACACTGCTGCCTCACAGCAAGAAGGTCCTGGGTTTGAACCCCAGCAGGGGGCCTTTCTGTGTGGAGTTTGCATGTTCTCCCTGTGTTTGCGTGGGTTTCCTTCAGGTACTCTGGTTTCCTCCCACACCATAAAGACATGCATGGTAGGCAGGGACTACAGATGGAAACGAGCTAATTAGCTCAAATCTGGCACATTTACATTGATGTGGAAACTGAAGATGTTCATTAATGTGCACTGTCCCTGGGTAAAAAAAATTATAAATAGTATACACACACATACACACTGATTTGTAAAATATGTTATCAATAGTCAGACAACATTATAAACTTAAAGTGTGTGTGTGCACTTTGCAGTACAGAGCAGCTTAAGTTTCACTTTCACTTCTAGTAGTAGAGTAGATTTACCTTCACGTGAAGGAGAGAAAGAAGGGTCTAGAGGTGACAGGGATTTGGCTCTTTTAGATTCAAACCCTGCAGCAGCGAATGCTCGACTGGAGAGAAGCTCAGAGGACCAGTCCAGACCAGCAACAGTATGTTTGTGGTCAGGTTTTCTTTTTTTATAACTCCAAAGATCAAGAAGAAACTGGAGACTAACCAGCAACCATGCTGGAGATCATGTGGTCACATGGATGTAGACCATACACACACATGCCGGTCTGGTGAAAAGATAAAAGGATACTGGGATAAGATATTGCAGAGTTTAAGAAAAATAATAGGATATGAGATACTTACTTGGGAAATTCGACACAAGACATAAAACGAAAAGAGGATGAATATCTTATTAAAGTGCTGTTATCTGCAAGTAAAGCTATTACAAGACTATGGTATGCATTGGAATCTCCAACAGAGGAGCAGTAGGAGGAGCAGGAAACATTCTGAATTTTCTTCCATAACAGGAGAAGAATCACTAATGTAATAGAGTTAGAGGTTTGAACACACTGAAAAAGTTTTGGTTACTCACGTTTTGTTTACTTGTTGCCAGATGCCTGTTTTTAAGTTCCAGCTGAGAGGTAGGAACTGGAAAACATAATGGTTCCATAGCCTGAAATCTTAAACTACAGTACAGGTCAACAATCCCATGGAAAATTTGTGTTTTGTAATGTGTGTACCGGCATTAACCTCTTAAGCCCAAATGTAGCCAAGAGTAAAGACCATAACCCTGTTAAAACAGCAGTCAAAGTGTACATTTTCAGCACCACGCTTGTTTACCAATGATTTTAACTGTTATTAGTGAAATATGAGTTTATAGAAATCTCAGGGCATCGAGTCAGAAAAAGGCGCTTATAGACGCAAGGATTTGGCGCAACGTAACTTGAGTAGTAGTCTTTTGAGAAGAGACCCGGTGTTTTCGATGGGCTTTCGAATACAAAAAGAAACTACACTACCCTGTCAATCATCTGACTTTTAGCGTGACTTTTTTATTTCTTATTTTTCGGGATCATATCCCACAAACCTGAACGTTATTGCCATAAAACAGAACACAGTTAGTTTCTCTACCCCTCTGTGAACGTCTAGCAAAAAACTGCGTTGCAATCTGATGAAAAATGCAGGAGAAATGTACATTATAAAAATATTATTATTTGATTAGTAGATTTCATTCTATACATAAATTTTTTGCTGCACTGTCCGGGGCGTGTCTATTCGAATGGCAACCGTTTTGTGTGTTTTGCTAATCTGATTGGCCACTGACATTTCTGGTCATGTGACATGTGCGCCCAATCGCGTGACGAGCTGTGTCTTTGCCCATTTCCGCGTCGAACAGCCTGCAAACTACCTAACGCCTAGTTTATCACTGGTTAAGCTTAGGCGACTCTTTCGAAGTTGGTTAAGGTTAGAGTTTGGAATCAGGGCTGGCGTTCTATCGCCATGCTCTAAGACAAACTCTAACCTTAACCAACTTCGAAAGAGTGCCTAAGCTTAACCGTCGAAAGAACTTGCCGTCACACGATTGGTGCACATGTCACATGACCAGAAACGTCAGTGGCCAATCAGATTCGCAAAACGCACAAAACGGTTGGTATTCGAATATAGGCGTCCTGGGCGCCTGGTGATACTAAATCCAGATTGAACTCTGTCATTGGAAAGGGGAGATTTGGCCCGATCCATAGATGTGCGACTGCCATAATAAGGTCATTTATACGCCTGATATTCTATATTCTATAATCATATTTCAAATGTGTCCGGATGACAAAATTCAGTACTGTATCTACAAAACCTCCTGTTAAGCATCTGCCCTTTATTCATTTGCTTAGATTTTTTTGTACACGTGATCTCAAGAAGGTGCGGAATGAGCTCCCAAATTTTTCATGTCTGGTAAATTTTTGCATGGTGTTATTCACAGTCAAAGATGAAAAAGAGAACCTTTTAAGCCCAGAGACCTATTTTCAGAAAATCCGCCTAAAATACATACCTAAGTAAATGGAAGATTGCTCTACTTCTACAAGGTCCATTTGCATGTTCTTGGTATCTAGGGACATCTATGGACCTCAGTGAATGTATTACCAGTGTCAGAAATATTGTGTCTATTACTAGGCTTGCTTAAATTGTGATGAAACAAAGGAGAATATGAATTATGATTTATCTTTGACAGTGAATAACACCATGCTAAAAATGACCAGACATGAAAAACTGCCACTGGGCTCGTTCAGTACCTTCTCTTTCAAATGGGAGAGTTCAATTTGGATTTAGTATCACCAGGCGTGCATGAAGAACAGAGAATGAAATCTACTGTATGTACAGCTGTATGACGGCTCCGACATTTTTAAACTGATTTCAACACGGATGGTTGCTAAATCTTCACAATAGGGGAGACAAACTAACTGCGCTCCAATATATGCCAATAACGTTCAGTTTTGTGGTATATAATCCAGAGAAATAAAAAATATTCATACACAAGTAATTTTCTTGAAGGCAGCTAGAATCCGTTGAGTAGTGTAGTTCTTCGAAATTCCAACGCTCATTGAGAGCTCTGGATGTCCTCTTCTCATAATGACTAGAATCGTCATCATTCAGCGATGGCTGTTAATAAAAAATGGCAGATCTCTGCGATAAATACAACACATTTCAAAAACTAAAATCTCACTAATAACACTTTAATCTATTGGTAAACAAACATATTGCTGAAAATATACACTGACTGCTGTTGTGACATGGTTAGGATGTTTACTCCGGTAATACCGGTGTTTTATCAGTCATGGGAAATATATATATATATATATATTTTTTTATCTCTCTTTCTCCGATTTTTCTCTGTTTTTTTTCCCCGTCCCAATTTAGTCGTTTTTTTATCCACTTTTTCTCCCATTTTCTATTTTTCTCCCATCCCAATTTCGTATCGTCCAATTCAACCCTCCCCTATCTCGAACGCTGTTTCATGCCTCCCACAAGCCGACTGTAATGTGGACGTGTAAGCCATACATTGCACGAGTCCCCTCCGGTACTCGAGGTAGCAGCCGGCGCATCTCTTCACCTGCACAGCGCAATCTTTCAGCGTCAGGGGTCTGCGCTATGGAGGGACGCCGCCCCCGTCGCTTCCTGATTCTACTGCGCAGGCGCACCAACCGACCTGTAGGAGTCGCTGTCCACAACGTCTGATCCCCACCCATCAGTTTCCCACCCCCTAATACTGCCAAATGTATTAGTACGGACGACCAGCCAAACTGAAAGCAATGTGGAGCGCTGGGCTCGAACCCAGCGTCTCCAGCATTGGTGGTGAGTGCCTTGCCCACTGCACCACCTAGCCGCCCACGCATTTCCCCCCCCTTTAAGCCATTTTGAAGGGACGGTTTATGAACTCAATTGACAATGAGAATGGACAGATAGCAATACTATAAAGTATAGATTTAGCTCTACAAAAAGCCACACGTTTGTTTACATTCCCCGGTCCTCTTGCCACTAATTAGACTAAGCCCAGTGGTCGCGAAAGTGTTAAAGGAAAACTCCAACATTTTGGGAAATTAGTTTATTTAACATCTTCCCTGGAGTTAGACAAGAAGATACATACCTTTTTTGTCTCTGTGCATGCATTAGGCTTAGGGAACAGCCGCTCCGTTAGCGTAGCTTAGCTTCATCACTGGAAGTGGGTCAGACTTGTACCCTGACGTTCCCTACAGTGCCCTACAGTCACGAAATACACTCCAAATACAACTCCAAAACGTTCCTGTAAACATGTTGTGACCTGTGTATTTACCACGTGGAGAAATAAAAAATAATTAAATTAAACAATTACGTTTTCTAAGCAAATATACTCAGAACTATTTTTTGCCTAACCACTCCTCTCTGGGCGCAGTGATTTCAGTGCTATTTTCTAATGTGACGCAGTGTTTGTTTACATTCTCATTTAATTCAAATGATCCGAACCGATTGAAGTTTATGGATACCATGCCTTAAAATCCTCTTACCTTGAC
Organism: Notolepis coatsorum; assembly: GCF_963971535.1. Classification (NCBI taxonomy): domain Eukaryota; kingdom Metazoa; phylum Chordata; class Actinopteri; order Aulopiformes; family Paralepididae; genus Notolepis; species Notolepis coatsorum. Next base: position 16,858,694 of record NC_140174.1, on the reverse strand, counting down.
GATTAAAAGCCTCCCCAATTTAGAAAACAGTATTCCCATGGCTGGTCTTGATATACTGCACGCTAACGGAGCTAACCAGCAACCGGACACTCAAGCAGATAACGAGGGTAATGACTTCCGGTCGGGGAGTTCCAAAATAAAAGAGCAACGTCTATAGCAGCGGAAATGGAGCTAACCAGCAACCGGACACTCAAGCAGATAACGAGGGTAATGACTTCCGGTCGGGGAGTTCCAAAATAAAAGAGCAACGTCTATAGCAGCGGAAATACGTTTATTTTGTACATTATCTAACTTAACACAAACCCAAACTAACTTTAGGTTAGTTGTAACGTTAGTTTAGGTTTGTGTTAAGTTAGATAATGTACAAAATAAACGTATTTCCGCTGCTATAGACGTCGCTCTTTTATTTTGGAACCCCCCGACCGGAAGTTAGCCTAGTTATCTGCTTTAGTGTCCGGTTGTTGGTTAGCTCCGTTAGCGTGCAGTATATCAAGACCAGCCATGGGAATACAACAACACAGATTTTGATGGATTTTTTGTAATGTCAGATCTAACAACAACTCTTCATTTTTTATCTGACATTACAAAAAAAATTAAATAAATAAAAATGGTTATGATCAGGGCTGAAGTTGAATAAAAGATGTATGACTGTTTAGACTACATTATTCTCTGTCACAGTGATCTCCTGGTTGTTCCCCACTTAGGTTATCTAACTATCTATCCACACACAAGCACACATGAGCACACACACGACACGCACGCTGTGCACGCTCACACACTAGCAGCCACTTTAACATGAGCAGACACACACTCATGCCGCACACGCCCACACTTATGGCCAAAAAGGAAATGTCACTTTAAATTAGTATAACAACAGTAACAGTGTATTGCACTACCAAAGCTACCTAGCATGTCCTATATGCCCTGTAAATAACTATGTACAGATACCGAGATGTCCCACCATGTTACCTGTTACCTGTTTATTGCACAATGTTGTTTTTTATTGGATTCTATTACATGTTGTACCACTGTATTGCACATCGTTGCGGGCAAGACCACCCGCATTTCATTGTATACTTGTATGCCGTGACAAATAAAACTCTTGACTTGACTTATCGCGCCGCCGCAACTAGAAACACTGGCCTGCTTCTAAGTGCAGTGACCTGACTGCAATTTTTTTTTATTTTTTTTATTTTTTTTCAAGTATCACCAGCAGTACCACCAAGTACCACTAGTGGTACGCGTACCACAGTTTGAGAACCACTGGGTTAGTATATTAGGACAAGTGCATGACAGTAAGGTTAGTTAGGGTTAGATAATTTTTTTTTTGTTTATTTCAGTATCTGATCGGTACTCTGTATGGGCCGATACCCAAAGCCAGGTATCGGTATCGGGACTGAAAAAGTCGGATCGGTGCATGATGCATCCCTACTTCAGCCTCGTTAGGCTCGTCTCACAGACTGGCTCGTGGTTCAGACAAGAATAGGAGGGAGATAAACAGTCAAAATAAGACTGTTTATTAAAGTTTATTAAAGCAATCAATACCTGTTACTATTTCTTGACTCCTAATATCGTGCCGGCTATGTTCAACTGGATTTAAGATAAGATAAGATACAATAATATATTCCTTTATTGATCCCCTTGGGGAAATTTGGGCGTCATAGCAGCATGGGGGAGGGGAGGTACAGGTATGGGCAGGGTAATAGTAGAAAGACATAAATATAGGCAATGAAATTAGATCTGAATATAGAAATAGGAAAAATAAATGGTGTAAACAATATGATTTGCACACACTACTGATTTGCACACACTACTTATTTGCACACAAAATGATTTGCACACTACTGATTTGCACACACTACTTATTTGCACACACTACTGATTTGCACACACTACTGATTTGCACACTATTGATTTGCACACTATGATTTGCACACAATATGATTTGCACACTACTGATTTGCACACTACTGATTTGCACACAATACTGATTTGCACACAATACTGATTTGCACACACTGCACTTGTATTGTAAATCGATGCTATTCTTTTTTTTTCATTTATAATGCTGCTAACTTCTAAATCGTACTTAATCTTACAAGAAACGAATCATTTCACTCCTTATGCTGTAAAGGAACGTGACAATAAAGATGATTCTGATTCTAAATATCAAGTGTCGCCAAAAACCACAAAGGAGAGTCATCATCACCACGCTAGGTGAGTGGCAGCAGCCCGTCTGGTGTCATCGCTCCGTCTTAACGCTCACATCTAACCTGCTGGACCCGCGCGGGAGAACCGGTTTGAACCCGCCTCGGAGGCCGGGAGCGAGGGACACGCCTCCTCCACAGACAGACCACTAATCTAATGCCCGCCCTTTGCTCCCATTGGTTCTCAGATGAGCTGTACCTCCCCCCGATGCGGAGGATTGACAGCATCCTCGGCGAACAGAAGAGACGGCTGCTGAGGAGAGTGAGCATGACTTCACAGCACCAGGTATTCTGCTCTTATTATGGTCTGTGTCTGTCCAGGTTGCCGTGGTGATGTGTAATTTCCCATGACTAATAAACTCACGGCAACACCGGTATTACCGGTGACACCGGACATTTAACACAATGACGCTCGATCTTTGGAGCGCTCACTTTGCTCACTGGGTTGAACACATCCTCATTCTCTCAGGAGTCTGTTAGTGAGCAGAAGAAAGACTCATATTCAGGTCATTAACACATTGACTGCCAGCTATTATCCTCATCCTTAGCAGCTGACGCCATTACTGTAAACGGTGGGAGTCGCTCACCTTGTTTGCAGGGCTATAACTATTTAAATATTATAGCTATATATGCAATACTATGGCCCATTTGACATCGGGTATCTATCGTTCAAGATGTGAAAAAGGAATATTTTTTCCATCCATACATTGTCGTTTTATACCGTGGTGAATATAAGTATAGTTTTAGAGTGGTCTAGGATCATTCCTGGAGAGCTAGTAATAGGCTGCGACGCATATTATACTTAACCCATTGGCATTTCCTCCCTATACACGCTACAATAAAAAATTCAAATGCATATGATCGTATATTATGTTCCATCATGCATGCATGAAAGGGGGGGGGGGTCGTTTATGATGAATTGATTGTCAATAACGGCATTCGTTAGTACAACAGCATACGTTGATCAGAGCGATGGCTCTGATGGCAATGGACAACCAAGCTGAAATTAACGTTAGATTGCTCTTACCTGTGGCCGATGAGACTGCAAAAAGAATATTCCAATTATTTGATTGCCATCTGCTAGATCGTATGTCCATTTGGCCCACGCCATAACCCATTATTAATGGAAATAGCGAATAAAAGAAACAACGATCCAATAACGAGTATACTCGTTGTTGGCAGAATTCGATTGGCGGGCTATAACGAGTTGACTCGTTGTTGGCGGCCATTGTGTTAAGTCACTGCTGCAGAAAGGCGGGGTCACAATATTGTACATATTAACATACATGACACTAAGGTTATAACAGGTGTACTGTAGGTTATAACAGGTGTAGGTATAACGGGTGTACTGTAGGTTATAACAGGTGTACTGTATGTTATAACAGGTGTACTGTAGGTTATAAAGGTTATAACGGGTGTACCGTAGGTTATAACAGGTGTACTGTAGGTTATAACAGAGAGGTAGGTTATAACAGCGGTAGGTTATAACAGGTGTACTGTAGAGTATAACAGGTGTACTGTAGGTTATAACAGAGAGGTAGGTTATAACAGGTGTACTGTACTGTAGGTTATAACAGGTATGTTATAACAGGTGTACTGTAGGTTATAACAGAGAGGTAGGTTATAACAGAGGTAGGTTATAACAGGTGTACTGTAGGGTATAACAGGTGTACTGTAGGTTATAACAGAGAGGTAGGTTATAACAGGTGTACTGTACTGTAGGTTATAACAGGTAGGTTATAACAGGTGTACTGTAGGTTATAACAGAGAGGTAGGTTATAACAGAGGTAGGTTATAACAGGTGTACTGTAGGGTATAACAGGTGTACTGTAGGTTATAACAGAGAGGTAGGTTATAACGGGTGTACTGTACTGTAGGTTATAACAGGTAGGTTATAACAGGTGTACTGTAGGTTATAACAGAGAGGTAGGTTATAACAGAGGTAGGTTATAACAGGTGTACTGTAGGGTATAACAGGTGTACTGTATGTTATAACAGAGAGGTAGGTTATAACAGGTGTACTGTAGGTTATATGGTATGCAGCGTCTCAACACCTTGTGGTTTTCGCCGTTGACCTGACCTCTGACCCCTCACCAGGAGACCCTGCACGCCTACCCCCAGATCATGGTGGACCCGCTGGCCGCTGGAGTGGTGCGCGTCCGGCTCAGCGGAGACGCCTACAATCGCAAGAACCTCAACAGACTCAAGAAGACGCTGCCCAAACCACAGGTAGCTGTGTGTGTGCAGCTGTGTGTGTAGCTGTGTCTGTGTGTGTAGCTGTGTGAGTGTGTGTCTCTGTGTGTAGCTGTGTGCATGTGTGTCTTTGTGTCTGTGTGTGTAGTTGTGTGTCTGTGTGTGTAGCTGTGTATGTGTGTGCGTGTGTGTCTCTGTGTGTAGCAGTGTGTGCGTGTATAGCCGTGTGTGTGTGTGTGTAGTTGTGTAGCTGTGTGTGTGTGTAGCAGTGTGTGCGTGTATAGCCGTGTGTGTGTGTGTGCAGCTGTGAGCACATCTGGAGCAGGGGTTCTACAGGTCAGGGCAGGTGACTTGATGCTCATCTCCCTCCACGCCTCACCACCTTCCTTCTGGTCCTAGGTATAGACTACCATGTGCAGAAAGACGTTCTGGTCCTAGGTATAGACTACCATGTGCAGAAAGACCTTCTGGTCCTAGGTATAGACTACCATGTGTAGAAAGACGTTCTGGTCCTAGGTATAGACTACCATGTGCAGAAAGACCTTCTGGTCCTAGGTATAGACTACCATGTGTAGAAAGACGTTCTGGTCCTAGGTATAGACTACCATGTGTAGAAAGACCTTCTGGTCCTAGGTATAGACTACCATGTGTAGAAAGACGTTCTGGTCCTAGGTATAGACTACCATGTGCAGAAAGACCTTCTGGTCCTAGGTATAGACTACTATGTGTAGAAAGACCTTCTGGTCCTAGGTATAGACTACCATGTGCAGAAAGACCTTCTGGTCCTAGGTATAGACTACCATGTGTAGAAAGACCTTCTGGTCCTAGGTATAGACTACCATGTGTAGAAAGGCCCGTTTTAGAAAGAGCTTTGCTCCCACAGTCATACAAATGTTTAACAAGTGTGACCAGGCACAGACATTATGGTCTTGTCAAGCAAGCTTCAAATTATTAAAAAAATTATAACGATGTAGTGCAAAGTCAAAAAGAAATATGGTGTAATGTGTAGGGCTGACCCCTATTAGTCGATTAGTCGACTAATCGGTCGAAAGGAGCCGTAATCGACTGGCCAACCTCTTAGTCGAATATAAAAAGAATAATAATAATATTTGTATATATATATATTTTATTTTTATTTTTTTCATTCTTTCCAAAAGAAAAGAGGCCTAGAAGCGTGGCTAACGCTAATGGCACGCATACCAGAGGCTAACTGCCTACGAAAACAGGCACAGAGGCACTGAAAGAGGATTTCACCCATCTAATGAACACAGACTAGACAAATATCAAGATGTATCCATCAGTGGACCAATTGCATGCCTTTGCAGACAAGAAGCCTTCAGTCGACTCCTTCAGACATTAAGCACCCCCACAGCCCAAATGGAATGATAAAAAAAAAATTAAAAAGATTTTTTTTAAATATTATATATATATATATATATATATATATATATATATATATATATATATATATATTTTTTTTACCAATAGTCGACTAATGGCAAATTTTGGCCAATCATAGTCGATCATCCAAATCCTTAGCCGGGGACAGCCCTAGTGTAATGTTAGTGTGTAAAGTCAGTTAATTTAAACACTGGCGGCTTATGCTTAATGTGAATAGATTCATGTTATAACTAAACAAATCTGACCTGTATTAACAGTAGCTCAGGTAAATCATACCATAAGAGTAAAAAAGTAAAAGACCAAACACTATAAAAAATATATTATACACAATGTAGTGCAAAGTAAAAAATATGGTGTAATGTTAAAGTGGTTAAAGTGCATTCTGTCTAATGTGCTTAATGTGAATAGACTCATACATGTGCAAATGAATATGGCCTACTGTAACGGTGTGCTACAGAGTTCACAGGCCTATCTTCTCCAGAGAGAGACAATAAGATAGATACCAGTTTCCTCTCTGTGCGTTCAGTAGAAAGCTATCTGACTGAACGTTAGCCTAGCTTAGAACAATGAATGGAAGCGGACATGGTCGGTTAGCCTTCGGGAGAGGTGTTAGTTGGACAATGCCTAGTTAGTTACCATAGCTCAGCGTATGTACGCCGTCTCTTTGTGTTCGGGAGACTCGGGTGCATAAAAACCTGATTATAAGCATGTCTCCTACAACCACAGCCAGAGCTGTGAGTGAATTACGCGAAGGAGAGCATTATGGCAGGATACTTATTTTACGAAAAATTGTGAGGAGGCATGGGCGGAAGTGGCAATTTTTCTAAGTAAAATACCCGGAAGACAAATGAAAACAAAAGACATTTCCTTTTAAACAACTTTATTCTTTCTTTGCGGCTCTGTACCAAATGATCCACGGCAGGTACCGGTCCGCGACCCAATGGTTGGGGACCTCTGCTATAGAGCCATCTCTCTATACTCCGTTATGCGCAAGTTTACAGACTTGTGCAGCGCGTACTGGAGTATTCAATGCGACTGCCAGCCAGCTTTTGTGCGACGGAGAAATACAATATCAATTGTGACGGAGATAAGAAAATAAAATAGATAAGACACAAGATATGCATGGTAAAAAAAAATATTAATGTTTCTCTGCATATTTTCACACCGCCAACAAAGTACCGGGCCCGTTGTTTCGGAATGGATTTAGGTGTGTCTCCCCATCGATACTGCCCCCCCCCCCCCCCCTGGACATTGTAGTTCTTTGATAGACTGCGGGGGGAAACAGCCGTACAATCTAACAAGAATTAACGTATTTACAAGTCGTATTATGTTTTGCAAATAACATCTCTCTGTCTCTCTCTCTCTCCTCACAGGACCTTAAACTGTCATCCGAGGCATATCGGGTTTACAGCATCTACCATTCTCTACATCACTATAAATATCACACCTTCTTACAGTGTAAGAAAGAGGTAAGCATTCTCTACATCACTATACATATCACACCTTATATATATATATACATACACACACACCTTACTTCATCCACCCTCAGCCATCTAAAAAGATAAAGTTTTTTAAAGTGTGAAACATTAACTGAATTATATTTTAGCTACTTTAATTCACCTTAATGAGACCAAATGTGCTTTAATTCACCTTAATGATACCAAATGTGCTTTAATTCACCTTAATGAGACCAAGTGTACTTTACTTACTGTGGTATTAAAAGGTCTTAAGAAGTCTTTAACTTGCTGAAACCTGCAGATCTGCTGTAATTAGAAGTATTCTGTGATCAGAATCCTCCAGTGTAATGTCTCCTCAGCCCCCGGCGCCTCCTCAGAACCACTAGCACCCGTCGGTTTGGGCCGTCGCCATGCCTACACGCTGCCTGCTCAGAGAGAGAGAGAGAGATCTGATTACAGGCAGAAGATGCACACAATTACGAAGGCGCTCATTTCCGGTGACCGAATATCACGTTTGATTTAAACGACGAGACATTCTGTCATTCATAATGGTGGACTGCATTCCTCTTAGCAAGGTTTGTGTTGGTGTGATTTGGTTTGGATAGTCTGTGAGCCTGGCTTCAGGTGCAGTGCAGCTGCAGGCCAGCAGAGGGAGCAAGGCTTCATATATATACCTCACCTGTAAACATACCAGTAGATGCTAATGAGACGAGGCACATTATTTTAGCATGAATACATTAATCGGGGACACTGGAAAGCAGATTGTGGAATTAATAGCAGAAAAGTGCCCGATAAGCAACAACAAAGACTGTGGCAGATCACCAACAAGTTACATAATCAAACCATAATGAATACAGTTTGAATATTTAACTCGTTGGTGACCTGCCCACAGTTTCTATACGGGACAAATACACCTTGCGATTTATAGTACTGGACTGTTGAGGCGTGATGGTGACAAAGGGCCCAAAGTACCAGGATGTACTGGTCTGATGAGTTAACCCTTTCACTGCCGCACTACCAAACGGTTAACCCTTTCACTGCTACATTACAGAAGGTTAACCCTTTCACTGCCACACGACAAAGGGTGAACCCTTTCACTACCACACTACAGAAGGTTAACCCTTTACTATCACACTACAGACGGTTAACCTATGAAGTACATGTCCAGTGAAATGCTTGGTTTGGAGCCCCTGAGAATGTGCTTCATACAGTAAAAAAGTTAAAAGAAGAATAAAGTCCCAACACTATACAAATATACAAACTAAAGTAAAAATGCAGACAATGAGGTACAAAAATGCAAAACTGTAAACGGTCTTACGCGCATCTATTTGATTCAAGCTCATGAATTAGAATCTGCTGAATCTAAATACAGCTCATTGAAATGATGATGATGATAAGTGTGAACAAAAGCCTGACAGAGGGATATTCTAGGGAAAAATAAAGTAATAATTAAATAATAATTCATTACATTTATATAGCCCTTTTCTAGACAGTCAAAGCGCTCCCCACAATGTAGGGTGGAAATTGCCTCCTTCACCACCACTGGTAGCACTCAACCTTGGGCTACGCAGGCTCAATGGCTGCCATACACTGGCACCAGGCACACATCACACTACACAGTGGCAGAACGGCTCAGGAGACAGGGATTGATAATCAGCTCCTAATCCTCTCTCCTCCTCCTCTTTCTCCTCCTCTTCCTCTCCTCCTCCTCCCTCCCCCTCCTCCTCCTCCTCTCTCCTCCCTCCCCCTCCTCCTCTTCTCTCCTCTCTCCTCCTCTGTCCTCCTCTCCTCCCTCCCCCTCCTCCTCTTCTCTCCTCCTCTCTCCTCTCTCCTCCCTCCTCCTCCTCTCTCCTCCCTCCCCCTCCTCCTCCTCTCTCTTCCCTCCTCCTCCTCTTCCTCTCCCCGCAGACCAACACCATCGAGCAGGCGACGGAGGACCCGGGCCAGGAGGAGGTGGTGCAGCAGTGCATGGCCAACCAGACCTGGCTGGACTGCCTCTTCACCTCCTTCATCGACCTGCTCTCGCTGAGCAGCACCAAGGCCTGAGCGGACGGAGAGAGGGAGCACAATCTGATCCGTTGAGAGCAGAGAGACTTGAGAGAAGGTGGGAAGATAAGGAACCTGCTGTACAGACCCCCCCTCCTCCCCGCTCCCCTCTTAACGTCTCGGATGTGAGGATGGATCCTCGAGGCTCCCGGGAACACAAGGGTTCCGTTCTCCTGACGACGGACAGTGACTCTTATTTCTTTTGTCGCTCAATGACTTATGAGGAGGAAACCCCTTCTCTTTTGAGAGCGAGAGGGATAGGGGTGGGACCTCGCCAAACCAGAGCGAGAGAGAGGGATCGGAGTGCGACCTCGCCAAACCAGAGCGAGAGAGAGGGATCGGAGTGCGACCTCGCCAAACCAGAGCGAGAGAGAGGGATCGGAGTTGGACCTCTCCAAACCAGAGCGAGAGAGAGGGATCGGAGTGGGACCTCGCCAAACCAGAGCGAGAGAGATCAGAGTTGGACCTCTCCAAACCAGAGCGAGAGAGAGGGATCGGAGTGGGACCTCGCCAAACCAGAGCGAGAGAGATCGGAGTTGGACCTCGCCAAACCAGAGCGAGAGGGATCGGAGTTGGACCTCACCAAACCAGAGCGAGAGAGAGGGATCGGAGTTGGACCTCGCCAAACCAGAGCGAGAGAGATCGGAGTTGGACCTCACCAAACCAGAGCGAGAGAGAGGGATCGGAGTTGGACCTCGCCAAACCAGAGCGAGAGAGAGGGATCGGAGTGGGACCTCGCCAAACCAGAGCGAGAGAGAGGGATCGGAGTGGGACCTCGCCAAAACCAGAGCGAGAGGGATCGGTGTTGGACCTCGCCAAAAAGCAAGAGGTGGAGGAGGGAGCTATCGCACCAAGTGGAGGAGAGGAGCCTGACATCCCTAATAACTGTGTCTGTCGAGATAACCATTCAAAGAGATAATATTTACCGTTTAGTTTTTACATAAATTATTTTTTTGGGGAGAAAAAAAAAAGAAAGACTTTTAACATTTGAGCAAAGCCTGCTTTTAAAAAGAGAGAGAGAGGGAGCGAGAGAGAGGGGTGAGAGTGCTTTTTAAAAACTAAATAAAACCTGCGTGATCTGAAGAGTGTTGTGAGCCGAGAGTGAGACATGGAACTAGTTACTGGGGGGAGAAAAATAAAAGGATGCAAATGTGAAATGTGTTTAATTAAAAACCCTGCTGTCATTCTATGCTACGTTAGGGGGCAGTTATCCCCGGATCAGGCTACGTGATAATATATAAACACATTTTTATTATTTATATCGGGAGCTTTTTAACACACGAAACACAAAGCGGGGGGAGAAGGACTCTGGCTAGTGCCGGGGACACTGCCCCGAACACAACATCCGTTTCTCTGTTTTGTTTTCTGTTGTTTTTCTCCACAGGTTTTAAAGAATGCAGTCGTCCACATATACAAGCAAGTTGTCTTCCCCATTTTGATTTCCTTTCTTCCATACAGGAAAAGAGCAAGAAGAAAAGTTGAGACACGAAATCTAGTATCAAAATACAGTATGGTTGTAAAAAAAGAAAGAAAAAAAAGAAAATACACAAAAAAAGAAGCAGAGAATAGGAGAAGTATATTTGAAACTTTTTAACAGTGTAGTGTTACAGTGCATTCATGAGACCCATGCAGGTGCAACGAAACAAGCTAATAATAACAACGAGTATCCATATCCCAAGACAAGGAGTATAAATACTATTTAAAAAGAGGAAATAGTCATTTTCATTTTTATCATTTTGATGTTTTGTGCATAACTTGACTTATTTTGGAAACAATCTAATTTTCCAAAAAGAAAAGACGGGGAAAAAACTAAAAAAAAGTCTTTGTGTAAATATTGTACAGTTCTTGACAAATTCTTTGTTCTTCTGTACATGAACTCTCCTGTATTTGAGAAACAAATAAAACCTGCAAACGCATCGTTGTTGGTGGAATTGTTTGTGTGTGTTATGTAGTGTACTCAGTAGTAGGGGTGTAACGGTACACAAAAACCACGGTTCGGTACCTACCTCGGTTTTGAAGTCACGGTTCGGTGCGGGTTTTCGGTACAGTGGGGGAAAGTTTGGCTTTCCATGTTCCACTCAGGGGTGATGTAGTGTGCAGTAACTAATTGTACTTGTAGGGTTGTCAACGAATATTCTATATTGAAATTAATAATCGACTTGTTAAAAAAAAATTATATTAGATTGTGAAAAAGAGCCCCTGGTGGGCAATCGTTAGTGGTTAACATACCGTTGTACTCGTTCGGTACCTAAGGTCCAGTACTGAAACGGTTCGGTACGGATATGTGTACCTTTACACCCCTAGTAAATATAAATGTATACGGTATATACAGCACTATTGTAGTGTTAATATGTAGTGTAAAGTGGTATACATATTATTTTATTTCATCAAACAACCCCTATTTTTTATTTAACCAGCATCAATCTGATACTACTTACTGTTATGTAGACTACATTTTAATGATTCAATTGTATATCAGTTTAAGGGGAGACACTGCAGGTGAATAGGGTAAAAAAATTAACTAATAGATATCACAATGAAACTTCCCCAGTTGATTACTTATATTAAGACAAGACTTTTTTGTATTACAAGTTTTCTGAAATTGTATGTTTAAATATGCAAATGAGGCATGATCTACTTAATTATGCACTAATTTGCATATAATTCCAGGACAGAAATCTGAACATTGGATAAAGCCATTTTCAAAATTATAGTTTCATTTTGTTGACATATTAGAGCCAACGGTTATTACAGAGGGGATTTTGGATATCTCTTTTTATCACTCCATAAATCAGAAAATACTCCATTCAGTCCATTTTTATGGTAAAATTCCATATTTCGCCATGTTTTTAGGAATAAAATGTGATATAAATCAGGCTATGAATGTGATATCAACAAACCCTTCTGTAAATACCTTCAGAACATAGATATGAATAGAACTCGAATGTTTGGTGTATGTGAGTGCTACTGAAGTGGAGATTTCTGGCTCAGAGGAAAAACTCTTAAAACTCATTTTTGGGAAAACGCCTTCAAAGTTCTGTATTGTAAAATGCCATACTTTTTTTTTAAACAGATATTTACAAACACAATACCTAATCAAACCATTAGTAATAGACAACCTAAACACATGCCTGATAACTGAATAATAATAATAATAATAATGATGTTATTGAACTGAACAGAACTACACACAGGCTACAAACAGTGTAGTACCCCCTAATAGGCAAAAGATATTTGAATAGATATCACTATGAAACTTTCCCAGTTTGTTATGTACATATAACTAACATATAAAAATATATTGCAAGTTTTCTGAAATGTATGTTTATATATGCAAATGAGGCACTTCCCCATTAAATATGTGCACATTTATGGATGCAATAAGGCAAAATGATGTAAAATAAACAACTAAATGTGTGTTATTGACGTTTTATTGTCACTAGTTTCATAGAAGACATGTTTAGGAAGCAAAATATAACAAAATCTCAAAATCAACAAAAAAAGGATATTTGACTTCACCTGCAGTGTCTCGCCTTAAAGGGGAACTCCAACATTTTGGGAAATTAGCTTATTTAACATCTTCCCTGGAGTTAGACAAGAAGATACATACCTTTTTTGTCTCTGTGCGTGCATTTTAGCTTTGGGAATAGACGCTCCGTTAGCATAGCTTAGCTTCATCACTGGAAGTGAGGCAGGACAGTAGCCTTACAGTGCCTTACAGTGTATTGCAAGGTCTGACATTGACCAAACTTGATATCGCTGCTGTCGGGACAAAACCTCATAACTCCAAAAACCCAACTTTTCAGCAGATGAAAAAAACTAACACAGATTTGAGGGTGAATAGAGTTAGGAGGTTTAGACAGATGATCGGTTTAATGCTTTCCCATTGTTTAAACTTTGTAAAACCCACACACACATATGGAGGATGATCTACGGAGTTGATTTATATAATAAAAAAAAAATAAAAAAAATGGAGTTATGAGGTTTTGGCCCGACAGCAGCGATATGCATGACCTTGGTGGGCTCTAGGTCAACTCCTGAAAAGGGGGTCAATGTCAGACTTTGCAATCAAAAGTTAGGGGGCTAATAACCCTTGCCATAATTTCAGTGCGCCCCCTAACTTTTGATTGCAAGGTCTGACATTGACCCCCTTTTCAGGAGTTGACCTAGAGCCCACCAAGGTCATGCATATCAAATTTGGTCAATGTCAGACCTTGAAATACACTGTAAGGCACTGTAAGGCTACTGTCCTGCCTCACTTCCAGTGATGAAGCTAAGCTATGCTAACGGAGCGTCTATTCCCAAAGCTAAAATGCACGCACAGAGACAAAAAAGGTATGTATCTTCTTGTCTAACTCCAGGGAAGATGTTAAATAAGCTAATTTCCCAAAATGTTGGAGTTCCCCTTTAAAATAGTGGGTCTGTGTTTTTCTGAGAGTCTTAGTGAGTGAACACCACCACCTAGTGGATTTGACAGGAAAAGGCAGGCAGAAAGTAGCCTAGTGGTGGTGACGTCAGTTCAGAACTGGAAAACGAAACTGAGAAAACGGGATTTCCCTACAAGTCCTGCTGGCTTTATATAGAGGAGTCTGGAAGTGGAACACAAGAAAGACTGCACTGCAGTATTACATCTCCGACTAACATACTCGAGTAATTTACTACAAACCAGGTTCCTGTCATTGAACATTAGCCAACGACCGCACTTCTACCCAGAAACAGAAGCTACTAGAACCTGGAGGTAGGAACATGTTTACTACAACAAGGATCATATCATAACATCTTGGAGACGCGATTTGACACTGTCTGTTTTCCTGCACTATTCGTACTCCAGGTTAGTGGAGTACGAATGAATGGCTCGTTGCATGTGTTCCATACCAAGGAAACTATACAAATTAAACGTTATATATATCTGTTTAACTCACCTAATAATGACTTGAAGTTGTTACGGTAATGTAGAATCAAATCTCTTACTAGTACTCAGTAGTACTTACTACTTAGTACTCGCTTAGTACATACAAGAACGTATATTTATTAAGATATCTACACTTTTCCACGAGAGTCACACGGACGGACAGTTTTGATTGATTGATTGAAAACGTTATTAACATATTGCAGAATGGGTACAGTACAGCAGGGGACTGTACATTTGAGGTGGGGGACACTGTACATTGGAATACTGACATAGCCATACTTGGTCATTTACTGTACAACTGGGTTAGGACATTTGTAGGGGCCAGTTTTGAATTGCAGTCTCCCGTAGGTGTTCTTTGAGAGTGCTTTTGAAAGTGGGTAGTGATTCACATTCCTTCACGGCTGTGGGTAGGGCGTTCCACATTGATGTGGCATAATTGCAAAACGTGTTTAGTCCCTTGTTTGAGCCGAATCTGGGTTTAACATGATTTGTGGAGCTCCCTCTGGTGTTGTGATCGTGGTATTCACGGACCTTTGGGAAGTATTTTGACATGTACATGGGTACCTTGGTTGTGTAGTGTATCTTGTAGACCAGGCCCATTGCAAGTTTCTGTACTCTGTCGTCTACTCTAAGCCATCCTAGTTTGTCAAAGTGGGCAGGGGTGAGGTGGGTTCTAGGAATAAGGTCAAGCAGTAGTCTGACCAGTTTGTTTTGAGATGTTTGTAATTTTGTTTTTAGCGCCTTTGAGGTGCTTTGGTACCATGAGGTGCACGCATAGTCGTAGTACCCTTGTATGAGTGCTCCTGCCAGAGTCTTCAGGGTATTCTTGTTTAAGTAAGGGCGCCCCTTGTCCAACAGGGGATTCCTGCAGAGCCGGAGAACTGCACCCACACAGAGACACTGTAGTTTGCATGAGAGTCTTTCTACATCTGGACCAACCTATAAAACATTACTTCAACCTTCGCTATTTTGGACATTCGGGCCTATTTTCGGTCTGTCATTTGCTTTAACAATAGAATGAAGCATAATTTGTACTCCCCTTGTCGGGGTTCAGAGAGAGAGCTTGCACCCGTTTCCCCATCCTTAATGATTGATTGATTGATTGAAAACTTTATTTAACAGATTGCAGAATGGGTACAATACAGTACAACTCAATACACACAATTGTTAAGGGGATGCAGACCAAAGAAAGACTTTTGTCTTGTTTACATCAGGGTCCCCCATTTTCAATTCATCAGGACACGCTCCTGAACTGACCCACCTGCTCCTGAACTGACCCACCTGCTCCTGAACTGACCCACCTGCTCCTGAACTGACCCACCTGCTCCTGAACTGACCCACCTGCTCCTGAACTGACCCACCTGCTCCTGAACTGACCCACCTGCTCCTGAACTGACCCACCTGCAAATGAACAATAAAGAAGACGGACAATTCTGATAAATGTTTACACTGTCGGGGGAAAAAAACAGAACTGAGTCACATATGAGCAAAAAGTTAAAAAACGAATCTGATTTGGGCCACTTCTGCCTACAGTGTGATGTGTGAAGTGAACGTAACCAAAGTGCATAGTAGCATACTACAAAAACCTAGGGGTCCACAAAGACGACTTCAAACTTGAGATGGTAACAACCGATGAGGTGCTCAAAAAACTGAGCGCCCTCCAACCTAACAAGGCCACTGGCCATGACAACATCCCCTCCAAATTCCTCAGAGACGCAGCAGCCGCCATCACCCCAGTCATCACACACATAATAAACCTCTCCATAAAACAGGGACACGTGTCCCCAAGGACTTCAAAATAGCGAGAGTGACCCCTCTGCACAAAAAGGGCAGCAAATTAGACCCAGGCAACTACCGCCCTGTTTCTATCCTTACCTCCATCTCGAAAGTCATGGAAAAAATAGTCTACGAACAGGTCGAAAAGTACCTAGCGGAAAAAAAATCGAATCTACGAATTCCAATCTGGCTTCAGAACGTCCCACTCCACTGACACATGCCTTCTCTATTTGAACGACCACATCAAACAAGAGGTGGACGCGGGCAAATACTGCAGCATGGTCATGCTGGACCTACAAAAGGCCTTCGACACTGTCAATCACTCCATTCTGATTGACAAGCTAAAAGCTATTGGTTTTGATAGTCTATCAGTGAGCTGGATGCAATCCTACCTTGAGGGGAGGGAACAGATGGTGGAGGTAAACGGTACTCTATCCCCCCCCCCCCTCACAGTGAGCTGTGGTGTTCCACAAGGAAGCATACTAGGACCGCTACTGTTCCTAATTTATGCAAATTACATGTCGTCAGCTTGTGACTGCAACTTGTTCTTGTTCGCGGACGACTCAGCCCTGCTGGTCTCTGACAAGAACAAGTTACAGGTTGAAAAAACCCTCAACTCAGAACTCGGCAGAATCTGCACCTGGCTCGCTGATAACAAACTATCATTACACCTGGGTAAACTGAGTCCATTCTCTTCGGATCAAATAACAAACTCAGCAAGACCGACGGCTTCTCAGTTACAGTGGGTGACAATATTGTCACAAGGAAAGATGAAATTACATACCTGGGTTCCATCCTAGAGGCAAATCTTTCCTGTGACAAAATGGCATCCACGGTAATAAAAAAAGTCAACCAACGAACTAGATTCTTGTACCGGATCTCCTCTCTGGTAGAGCTGCCGCGGTATTGATGTTTTCCTTACCGCACAAATTTGCAAAATATTTCCTACCGCTGCGGTTATTACCACACACACACACAAAAAAAAAATTTGAATGCATTTTTTTTTGTAGTCTACTCTTTATAGCATATAGCCTGCCTCTAGTCTAAATGTCTATCTTTAGAGGATGACTTTGCAGCATGAATATTGTTTGGGATTCGGCAAGCACGCATTCGTTATTAAAAGTGAAACACGGATTTGAAGTCTCCCCTCTGTGTCGCGGGCAGGGGTGGTAGCGGCGCGCCCGCCGGTTACCCCCCCGACCCTTTCTTCTTCTTATTATTATAACGTTACTACTTATGATGATTACAAAGGCATTCGTTTTTGTGGCATTAACACACGTTCAATAACATCAGAATATTTACCGGACCATAGGAAGGCAAGCGTTACTCAATTCATATCTCAGTTCCTTTCTTTGCTCAGAGCGTGCCGAGTTGTACCCATTCTGCGGTCTGTTAATAAAGTTTTCAATCAGACAAGTGTATAGAACGAAGGGCTTTTATTATAACATTTCGTTACAGTAAAATCATTATGCCTCGTTCCCTGAGGAGCGACGGTAATCGTCTCCGGTGGGAGTTAACGTATTAGCCGTGTTGTGACTGTGAGCTCTGATCAATGGCTGACATTCAGGAAGTAAAAGCACTGCAAGACGCTCCAACGTGTGACGCGTATCTCTTCTGACCAATCAGTGGTCTGCAGTGTTTCATGTGACTTTTCTGGTACCCAATAGGGTCGCTTGGAACCTCGACAGAGAAGTAGGGTATATCTGCAGAGCCGCAAGCCCAACGAGAGCAGGGTACTTTATTATTATTATAAAAAACAGCGGTGATGCGGTATTCAGCCCAACTCTGCGGTGGGCATGATGTAACAGCGATACCGCGGTAATACCGATACCGCGGCAGCTCTACTCTGGTAAACAAGAATACCCTGAAGACTCTGGCAGGAGCACTCATTCAAGGGTACTACGACTATGCTTGCACCACATGGTACCAAAGCACCTCAAAGGCGCTAAAAACAAGATTACAAACATCACAAAACAAACTGGTCAGACTACTGCTTGACCTTACTCCTAGAACCCACCTCACCCCTCCCCACTTTGACTAACTAAGATGGCTTAGAGTAGACGACAGAGTTAGGGATGTCCCGATAAAAAAAATTCCGATTCCCGATCATGTGATTTTGAGTATCTACTGATACCGATCTTTCCCGATCCGATAATTATTTTATTAAATTTTTAATTTTTAATTTTTAATTTTTAATTTAAATTTTAAATTTTTTCCCCATCCCAATTTCTCACATTACATTCACCCTGAATGTTGACATTATCCAGGTGAAAAGTTAACTTCATTCAAGCGAGGCATTGCAACCGGAGTAATCTAAAAACTCTGCCTCCAACCTGCTGCTTCATGAGAGCAATGGCGCCATCGTCTGTAAAAATCAGGTGACTGCAAGTTCTGCAACTAGTGGATGTCCCTCATCCTTGACATAAATCATTTGATGTATAATAAAATCAAAGGAAATGCGTTTGTTTTGGCAAAATTCTTCTGCTCTGTGTGACAATAAATAAATAGGGACTATCACACTTCACGCACCTGTCTCTCTGTCTTCGCCTTCGGCAGCCCTAAACAACTGTCTATGGAGCCAACTATCATTGTCTATGGAACCAGATTTTTACATCCCAGTGACATCACTGATTGGAGGGTTGTAGCTTTTAGATGCAACCAGCAGCTCTATAAGTCACTCTGCTCCGCCCTGTGTGTGTGTGTGTGTCTTGGCGTGGTAACGGGTAGGGCTGACCTTCAAAGCTTTTTTTGGCAATCGAAGCTTCGGGGCCGAGCTTCGATTTTAATTCGAAGCTTCGGGAAAAAAATATATTCATTATAATATATATATATTTTTGTATCTTATGTTGTGGGACTTGTATAGCACTTTGGTAAACTTTGTTGTTTTTAAATGTGCTCTATAAATAAAGTGAATTGGATTAATTAATTAATTAAGTAGCCCCTTTCGACAAGGTTTCACTCGGCTGCGCTGCCTGGGTGCAGTGGGGCTGCTCTCACAGCCAACGACATGACAGTACATAATTATGTTGCAACCTTCGTCTATCGAGCAAACAATTATATTTAATTTATAATTTATAATTATATCAGACAATGCACCTACAAAAGCAGATGATTACAATTAAATTAGCCAACTTGGTAACACATTAGTCATAGCAGCATAGGCATAGCCTTATTAATGTTTTGTGTGGTGTCGCCGTCGTGTACAACGATACTTACGTTTTTTAGGTGATTTGACAAAGTTGTTGTAGAGTTGTGATATGCCATTTTCTTCTGGCATATCTGGCACTCGGCTTTTTGGCCATTGTCTTTGCATATTTTAAAGTGTAACCACACGTCTGATGACTTCTTCGTCGACATGTCTGCTGCACATGTCCTTGTTGTTTTCAACACAGATAATCTCCACGTGCTTGTTGTAGAGAGGTGGAGTCGAGGCGCTGCTTACTTTCATTTCATTGGAATGGAGGTGCAAGATTTTGGTGGCAAAAAAAATAAGATTTTTTTTTTTTTTACTTCGATTTTCTTTTTATGTTCGAAGCTCGTGCCATCGAACGAAGCTTCGAAGTATTTAAGACAGCCCTAGTAACGGGAGCCTATCGTGAAAAGGTCACAGCTATTGTGAATTCATGCTGGTTGGAGAGAATAGGGTGTGTTGTGTTCACTGTGGACACAGAACCTGCCCAGGGTTCATGTGACATCGGACACCGGGCTGCAAGGTGCAAGGAGAGGCCTGTTCCACACCCGGCATCAACCCAAATCAACTCCCTGCTAATTAAATAAAAACCTGATAATTTTTTTCTTTGGGATCCCTCCCTGACAGAAATGGCCCAATCACGACCGCTCATCATGCCCTGGCTGCGGCAGCAGATTGATAGTGGGCGGTTCCCCGGGCTGGACTGGACCAATGAGGAGCAGACGGAGTTCTCCATCCCCTGGAAGCACGCTTTGAGAACAGACTCCTCCTCTCATGATGTGCTCATCTTCAAGGTGCATTTCTCTGTCACACCTAACCACCACTAGCCTCAGGTCTATGCCATATATAGCTACTCTATGATAGTGATTTTATGCTATTAGATTAGATTCAACTGTATTGTCATCATACAGCACAGTGAGACTAAAATAGGTTTGGCATCCAACCAGAGTGCAAATGTAACAGTAAAGTACAATAGTAATATACAATGTACAGGTGATTAAACTGGCTATACAATATATAAATTAGTACTACTGAGTAATAGTGCTAATCAGATGTATGTACAGAGTTGTAGTATTAATATGTACAGTGATACAGGTATAAAGACACTATAGTACTAAGTCGTACTGGCCAGAGGTGTAACTAGTAAGAGTAGGTAAGGGATATGTACAGATATAGATATAGTATCTACAGATATTTACAGATATAGATATAGTATCTATAGATATAATATAAAAAGGATTATATACAGGTATGTACAGACAGATGTGGATAGATATATATTCTGAGGTGCTCTGGTCTAAAGCACTGCTGGTTGTACTTCCCTTCAGTGCTCTACCACACTGTGTTTTATACATACAGTGTGTTTTATACACATACTACTGTAGTACTACTGTCTAGCATGTGTCTTGCCAGCCCAATATTGCTTAAAATATGTAAATAAAGAAGTACTAATCGACAACTAACCTTAACTCTTAAGTGAATGTCTTAACCATAACCGTTAAGTGAATGTTAAAACTAACCTCAACTCTAACTATAATCATAGTTAAAAGTAACCTCAACTCTAACTATAATCACAGTTAAAACTAACCTTAACTCTAACTACAGTATAATCATAGTTAAAAGTAAAACTAACCTTAACTATAATCATAGTTAAAACTAACCTCAACTCTAACTATAATCATAGTTAAAACTAACCTTAACTCTAACTATAATCATAGTAAAACTAACCTTAACTCTTAACTATAATCATAGCTAAAACTAACCTTAACTCTTAACTATAATCATAGTTAAAACGAACCTCAACTCTTAACTATAATCATAGTTAAAACTAACCTTAACTCTTAACTATAATCATAGTTAAAACGAACCTCAACTCTTAACTATAATCATAGTTAAAACTAACCTTAACTCTTAACTATAATCATAGTTAAAACTAACCTCAACTCAAACTATAATCGTAGTTAAAACTAACCTTAACTCTAACTATAATCATAGTTAAAATTAACCTCAACTCTAACTATAATCACAGTTAAAACTAACCTCAACTCTAACTATAATCATAGTTAAAACTAACCTTAACTCTAACTATAATCATAGTTAAAACTAACCTTAACTCTAACTATAATCATAGTTAAAACTAACCTTAACTCTAACTATAATCATAGTTAAAACTAACCTCAACTCAAACTATAATCATAGTTAGATAGTGGTGACATAACCCGCACACAACTGCAATGGCCACTGGCCATGACAACATCCCCTCCAAATTCCTCAGAGACTCAGCAGCCGCCATCACCCCAGTCATCACACACATAATAAACCTCTCCATAAAACAGGGACACGTCCCCAAGGACTTCAAAATTGCGAGAGTAACACCCCTGCACAAAAAGGGCAGTAAATTAGACCCAGGCAACTACTGCCCTGTTTCTATCCTTACCTCCATCTCGAAAGTCATGGAAAAAATTGTATACGAACAGGTCGAAAAGTACCTTGCGAAAAAAAATCTAATCTACGAATTCCAATCTGGCTTCAGAACATCCCACTCCACTGACACATGCCTTCTCTATTTAAACGACCACATCAAACAAGAGGTGGACGCGGGCAAATACTGTGGCATGGTCATGCTGGACCTACAAAAGGCCTTCGACACTGTCAATCACACCATTCTGTTTGACAAGCTAAAAGCAATTGGTTTTGATAGTCTATCAGTGAGTAAATGGTACCCTATCCCCCCCCTCACAGTGAGCTGTGGTGTTCCACAAGTAAGCATACTAGGACTGCTACTGTTCCTATTTTATGCAAATGACATGTCGTCAGCTTGTGACTGCAACTTGTTCCTGTTTGCGGACGACTCAGCCCTGCTGGTCTCTGACAAGAACAAGTTACAGGTTGAAAAAACCCTCAGCTCGGAACTAGGCAAAATCTGCATATGGCTCGCTGATAACAAACTATCATTACACATGGGCAAAACCGAGTCCATTCTCTTCGGTTCAAATAACAAACTCAGCAAGACCGACGGCTTCTCAGTTACAGTGGGTGACAATATTGTCACAAGGAAAGAAGAAATTACCTACCTGGACTCCATCCTAGAGGCAAATCTTTCCTGTGACAAAATGGCATCCAATGTAATAAAAAAAAGTCAACCAACGAACTCGATTCTTGTACCGGATCTCCTCACTGGTAAACAAGAATACCCTGAAGACTCTGGCAGGAGCACTCATTCAAGGGTACTACGACTATGCTTGCACCTCATGGTACCAAAGCACCTCAAAGGCGCTAAAAACAAAATTACAAACATCTCAAAACAAACTGGTCAGACTACTGCTTGACCTTACTCCTAGAACCCACCTCACCCCTGCCCACTTTGACAAACTAGGATGGCTTAGAGTAGACGACAGAGTACAGCAACTTGCAATGGGCCTGGTCTACAAGATACACTACACGACCAAGGTACCAAGGCTGCACTATACAATACTTCATCCTTTGCAAGTCAACGCCCCCCCCCCCCCCCCCCCTCCTTCCATCAACTCACTGGACTGAAATATTTATATTTATATTTATAAATTTATTTGCACAAGCACTAGATGCACTTGGGACAATGATGGTATGTTATATATTGGGACATTGGGACATTGATACTCTATTACTTTATTACTATATTACTATTATTATTGACATTAATATTTTGCACATGTTATATCTTATGTTGTATGCCAGTGGTGAT
Source organism: Notolepis coatsorum (assembly GCF_963971535.1). Classification (NCBI taxonomy): domain Eukaryota; kingdom Metazoa; phylum Chordata; class Actinopteri; order Aulopiformes; family Paralepididae; genus Notolepis; species Notolepis coatsorum. The sequence continues at coordinate 16,835,785 of NC_140174.1, read as the reverse complement.
GTTCCTAACAAATTTCGTTGTACCAACAATGACAAATAAAGATCTATTCTATTCTATTCTATTCTACCCATGTACATGTCAAAATACTTCCCAAAGGTCAGTGAATACCACGATCACAACACCAGAGGGAGCTCCACAAATCATGTTAAACCCAGATTCGGCTCAAACAAGGGACTAAACACGTTTCGCAATTATGCCACATCAATGTGGAACGCCCTACCCAAAGCTGTAAAGGAATGTGAATCACTACCCACTTTCAAAAACACTCTCAAAGAACACCTACGGGAGACTGCAATTCGAAACTGGCCCCTGTAAATGTCCTAACCCAACCCAATGTACAGTAAATTACCAAGTATGGTTTTGTCAATATTCCAATGTACAGTTTTGCTTGTACAGTTGTACAGTGTCCCCCCCCAACCCCCCCCCACCTACCCTCCAATGTACAGTTTCTACGTCAAATGTATATACCGGTACTCTCTTTTCTGGACTCTTTTTGTATCACAAACAGTACTGTATTTGCAAATCTGATATGTCATAAATGTATAGATGTAGCAGTACTGTCTATCTGTATGTCGTGTATCTCATTATGTTATGATGAATTGAAAATGGGGGACCCTGATGTAAACAAGACGAAAGTCTTTCTCTGGTCTGCATTCCCTTAACAATTGTATGTATTGAGCTGTACTGTACTGTACCCATTCTGCAATCTGTTAATAAAGTTTTCAATCAATCAATCAATCAATGATTGTTGGTTCAACTCCTGGTTGCAGCGTTTGTTTTGGACTTTTGGCGATACAATACGTACATATATTACTTTTGGCGATACAATACGTACATATATTACTTTTGGCGATACAATACGTACATATATTACTTTTGGCGATACAATACGTACATATATTACTTTTGGCGATACAATACGTACATACCGGTATATTACTTTTGGCGATACAATATATTACTTTTGGCAATACAATACGTACATATATTACTTTTGGTGATACAATATGTACATATATTACTTTTGGTGATACAATACGTACATATATGGTGATACAATACATACATATATTACTTATGGTGATAGTATATCTCCAGACTTCTGTCCTTTTATACTTGCTTTTTTAATACCAGACGAGCAGCAAATGGGATGCTTTTAAATGTTCCTTTGATGCAGTCAGAGCTTGGTAAAGCTGCATTCTCCCACTATGCTCCCTTTTTATGGAATACGCTGCAAGTAAAACTTTGTCTAGAGGCACTTCCTACTGTGAATGCTTTTAAAGGTCGTATGCTACGATTAGCCCTTTATGAAACATGTAACTGTTTTACCTGATGCTATTGCTGATCTGATTATGCTCCTTGCCACTGCACAAATGGCCTTCTGTATTTATATTTGAATTGTATGTTTTTTGTTTAATGCCCTGTTTTAAGTTGAAACTTGTTGTGTGCCGTGTTGGTCAGGACTCCCTGGAAGAAGAGATCTTGTATCTCAATGGGACATTCCTGGATAAATAAAGGATAAATAAAAAATAAAAAACATTATGTCCTCCGCTCTCTTGACACCGAGAGACAAAGTCCAACTCCTGCTTTGTATTTGACGGGTGAGGTGTTTCTGACGACTGAACCCTCTGGATTGCCTCTCTGTGTCGTTGTTCCAGGCCTGGGCGGAGGTCAGCGGTAACGGCGTGGCTCGGGGAGACGCTTCGGTCTGGAAGAGGAACTTCCGCAGCGCCCTCCGAGCCAAGTACTTCACCGTGGTGGGGGACAACAAGAACGACAACGCCAATCCTAACAAGTTGTACCGATGGCCGAGCGAACCGAACACTAATCCTACGCCGCCGCGCTCAGCAGGTAAGGATTCTCACAGAGCGTTAGGCGGTCTCTAATGCCGACGGACAACAGGTCTGTCGAGGCTTAAAGGTGCCATAGATAACATTCAGTTGTTGCGCTAGAGAGCACCAGCATGTCATTTATCCAATCAGGTGCATTCCACGTGGGGGAAGTGGGCCGTAGGGAGGGGATACATGCACGCAACATGTAAACAACAACATTAATTTTGAACCCACAAAAATTGTTTCAATGACAAATGAATTAATCAAAAGAATGTTTGGGGAAAAGCAATTATTTTATTCTGCAAGCTTTCTAAAAGCTCCGTGAATGTATTTAAAAAAGAAAGATATGTAAAAATTGTATCGATAGCACCTTTAATTCAAATAGTTGGTAAGAGTTTATGTTGTATGTATATCCAGTGTCTATGCGGGTAGCGTCTATATTAATCCCAGCCGAAGAGTGCAAGAGCGCTTCCGCATTCTTCCCCATTCGCCGGTAAGCAATGCGCATTTCCTTTTCCTTCGCCCAGGTGCTCGCCGCGCATGCGCATGAGGTCCTCGCTTGGTTCAGACCCCCATTCAACACGGTTAATCACAGATGCCAGAACGCGCCATCACATTAACGCTGGTCAATCACATTAATCACAGAAGCGCCATATTAAAGCTTTTGGTTCATATTAGCAACGCTGGTCGCAACGCTGTTCAGACCTCTGGTGAGTGTACTGAATTAATAAAAAGTCACCTTCAAAGTAATGTGTGTCTTCAATTATTTTAATTATGCAGCAAAGGCCCAATCAGTGATCCAAATGTAAACCACAGGGTATAGTCTCCACCACCAGAAACAATAAGAAATTAAGGAGACTGGTTGATTGACTTCTTGATACAAGGACTACATTGACTAGACAACATGTAACTATGAGTTTTAATTGTAATTGCTGTATTGTGTGACCAGGGTTTGTTTACTTTGGTAATTGTATGTCGTTACAAAGTACAGTTGACAGCTGCGTTGTGTTAATGTACAGCGAAATAACATTATGGCGTTATGAAAGTACAGTTGACAGCTGCGTTGTGTTAATGTACAGCGAAATAACGTTATGGTGTTATGAAAGTACAGTTGACAGCTGCGTTGTGTTAATGTACAGCGAAATAACGTTATGGCGTTATGAAAGTACAGTTGACAGCTGCGTTGTGTTAACGTTACAATGTACAGCGAAATAATGTTATGGTGTTATGTGGTCCTTGTTTGGATAATATGTAACGTTACAATGTACAGCGAAATAACGTTATGGTGTTATGTGGTCCTCGTTTGGATAATATGTAAAGTACAGTTGACAGCTGCGTTGTGTTAACGTTAGAATGTACAGGCGTATAACGTTATGGCGTGTTATGGCGTTATGTGGTCCTCGTTTGGATAATATGTAAAGTACAGTTGACAGCTGCGTTGTGTTAACGTTGCAATGTACAGGGAAATAACGTTATGGCGTTGCGAGTGAATCTGGTCCGCGTCGCGATAATATACATGTATTCCATTTCGGCGTCTGCGCATTTGGAGGGCGTTACCGGGGCCAATCAGGGCAAAATGTGGAAGTGCTCTTGCACTCTTCGGCTGGGATTAATATAGACGCATCAGGGTAAAAGACTGTAAACTAGTAAACTACTAAAAAAGAAGGATTGCGCAATACAATACAAAGAATATTGATAAAAAGGATAAAAACACAATAAAGCCCTAGTCTAGCTTGTTTCCATTGTTGTCCTTTTAGAGTAAAATACTGTAGTATATGTATGTATGTATGTTTACTTTGTATGTACTGTATATCCAGTGCCTATGAAATAAATGGGGGCGGGGGGCTGAAAAATAATTCAGGTTAAGCATTTCCGACATACTGTAGCTAAACGATAGCCGCAATGCACACTTTTACAAACCCAACTAAAAGCACAACAATCTTAAAAAGTTAAAGGACAAAGGGACACGTCCAAATATACCAGTCAAGCAATATACAGTTTTTTATATTTTTTATTATTAATAGTTTGAAACAGGAAACAGCTCAACATAAATACAGTACAATACAGACAAAACAAAACACACAAACATAGTACAATACAGTACAATACAGACAAAACAAAACACACAAACATAGTACAATACAGTACAATACAGACAAAACAAAAACACACAGACCAAACACTTCTACATTCAGTCATATATAATAGTCTATTCTCCATATATGTCCTTATAAAGATCCAGGGACCGTCCTCTCCATGGTCATATTCAGCTAGCGTTGAAGCATTCCATTGTCAATAGGTCCAATCTCTCATCCAGGTGTCAATGCAAAAACAATTTGGTTTTTGTATCTTCCAATTCAACATAATTGTACGCTTAACTGACAAATGTGCTAGTACAATGATGCGTTGCGATGCGTGCTGATTGTATACCAACTACCCCTATGCCCAAGAGGCAGACTTTTGGACATAAGGGTATTTTAACATAGAGAATAGAGGATAGTCTTAAAATAATCTTGTGCCAAAAGCACTTCACTGTGGGGCAATGCCACAACATGTGGATGAGCATTCCTACCTCCCCACATCCATGCCAGCACAAATCTGAGATGGCATGATGCATTTTCTTTATTGTACATGGTGTAATATAGGCTCGATGAACTACCTTTAATTGTATGAGTTTGTATCTTACACATTTGGATGAAGTTGTTGTATGTTGTATTTTTTAATACTGTCTCCCATTGTGGTGCAGTCAAGGAAACATTCAAATCCCTCTCCCACTGGCGCCCAAGTGGCGAACCATGTAACATGCTGCGTCGCGGCACGGCCGACCCGGGTTCGATTCCCGGACCCGGCGTCATTTGCCGAATGTCTTCCCCCCACTCTGTCTCCCGCTCTTCCTCTCTCTCTCTCTCTCTACTGGACTGCCCAGTAGCAAAAAGCGATAAACGCAAAAAGAATTCTTAAAAAAAAAATCCCTCTCCCACTGCTGTTTAATAGAAGCTAGGTAGGTTATCTGATGGGTTAAGTGATAGTAACCTGTAAATCTTGGAAACTGACTTCCTATCTGAAGCGATCCTTCTTAATCTGTCATTCATAGCCTTGTTGATCCCCATATCTCTATTTTTAATAGAAAGTGATCTCACTACAGATCTTATCTGAAGGTACTGCATGAAATCACAATCTCTTAAATAATACAGATCTTTCAACTTATTAAAGGGTATTGTCTCTCCATCCTTCACAATCTGTCCTAGTTGATGTATTCCTTTACCCTGCCATGAAGTGTTTATTATTGTACTGCCACCAGCAATTAATAGGGGGTTAGACCATATGGGGCATGATGGTAAAGAGATCCCTTTGAAGGCTAACCGTTTCTGTAGGGCTTTTACTATCTCACATGAAAATTGTATTAAAGGGTTATCCATTTTAAAGTTAAAGGAAAACTCCAACATTTTGGGAAATTAGCTTATTTAACATCTTCCCTGGAGTTAGACAATAAGATGCATACCTTTTTTGTCTCTGTGCATGCATTAGGCTTAGGGAACAGCCGCTCCGTTAGCGTAGCTTAGCTTCATCACTGGAAGTGGGTCAGATTTGTACCCTGACGTTCCCTACAGTGCCCTACAGTCACGAAATACACTCCAAATACAACTCCAAAACGTTCCTGTAAACATATTGTGACCTGTGTATTTACCACTTGGAGAAATAAAAAATAATTGAATTCGACAATTACGTTTTCTAAGCAAATATACTCGGAATTTCTTTTTGCCTAACCACTCCTCTGGGCGCAGTCAGTGATTTCAACGTGACACCGTGTTTGTTGACATTCTCATTCATTCAAAGGATCCGAACCGATTGACGTTTATGGATACCATGACTTAAAATCATCTTACCTTGACGATTAAAAGCCTCCCCAATTTAGAAAACAGTATTCCAATGGCTGGTCTTGATAGGCTGCTAGCTAACGGAGCTAACCAACAAACACAGAACCGGGCGGACACTAAAGCAAATAACGAGAGCAATGACTTCCGGTCGGGGGGGTTTCAAAATAAAAGCGCGACGTATATAGCAGCGGAATATGTTTATTTTGTACATTATGTAAGGGATAATGTATAGCTTTACTCGGTCATCATCGCAAAATAATTGACCTTCACTGCGTTTAAAACACCTCGCCGAGGCGGCTCGGTATTTTAAACTACGTGTCGGTCAATTATTTTGCGATGATGACCGAGTAAAGCTATACATTATCCCGCTTATTACATGGCTAACTTACTAACAATATACCTAATTCATTTGACAAATCGCAGTTCTGTGGCTCTGTCAGCCCAAATAAAGTGATTATTATTATCGCGGGCAGCCCGGCAGGTGTGTCTGATTGGCTGCACTGAAACAGTGTGTGTCAGTGGGCTTGATTACTCCAGCTGCGAAAAACAATAATCACCGGTGGTTATCGAAAAATAATGACCGCTGTCGGGGGGCTATTGACCAATCACAAGCAAGCATTTCGGCGAATGTGAAAACGCCATGTAATAACTAACGTTAACACGAACCTAAACTAACGTTACAACTAACCTAAAGTTAGTTTAGGTTCGTGTTAACGTTAGATAATGTACAAAATAAACGTATTCCGCTGCTATAGACGTCGCTCTTTTATTTTGAAACCCCCCCGACCGGAAGTCATTGCTCTCTTTATTTGCTTTAGTGTCCGCCCGGTTCTGTGTTTGTTGGTTAGCTCCGTTAGCTAGCAGCCTATCAAGACCAGCCATTGGAATACTGTTTTCTAAATTGGGGAGGCTTTTAATCGTCAAGGTAAGAGGATTTTAAGTCATGGTATCCATAAACTTCAATCGGTTCGGATCCTTTGAATGAATGAGAATGTAAACAAACCGCGCGTCACGTTGAAATCACTGACTGCGCCCAGAGAGGAGTGGTTAGGCAAAAAAAATTCAGAGTATATTTGCTTAGAAAACGTAATTGTCGAATTCAATTATTTTTTATTTCTCCAAGTGGTAAATACACAGGTCACAACATGTTTACAGGAACGTTTTGGAGTTGTATTTGGAGTGTATTTTGTGACTGTAGGGCACTGTAGGGAACGTCAGGGTACAAATCTGATCCACTTCCAGTGATGAAGCTAAGCTATGCTAACGGAGCGGCTGTTCCCTAAGCCTAATGCATGCACGGAGACAAAAAAGGTATGTATCTTCTTGTCTAACTCCAGGGAAGATGTTAAATAAGCTAATTTCCCAAAATGTTGGAGTTTTCCTTTAAGTTTAGGGTGAAACCATAATGATACCAAGGATACAGTTTTACTATGTTCAGATAGAATATTCTCCTCAATCCATTTCCAACTGCCTATTTCGGTCTTGCATATGTAGCCCCATGACAAGGGGAATCTGGCATTATAAGAAAGATGATATGAGTAAACATCCGGAATACCAAGTCCACCGCTATTTCTTGGTCTCGTCAATTTCTTATAACTGATTCTAGGTGTCTTATCCCTCCACAAGAAACCTGTAAATACCATTTGCGGCACATCTTCCACTTACTCATGACAACAAGCAGAACAATATAAACAAGCACAGAGAACAGAGAGTAGCACACCCATCCATTAAGACAGACAAGCGAGAGGCATAAAGCAATATAGCAGTGAGAGGGGCACCATGACAGACAGTTGGGGATGTTACTGGGTTGAGAAACAGTTGCAGGAATCAGTGAGAATGTTCATCAGAGAGTGCTTGAATGCTGACTTAGGCATAAAGGTGACCAGTTTGAGTGTTTTCTGTAGGTTGTTCCAGTCACTGGCAGCAGCAGCCCTGAATGAAGTTTGACCAAGTGCAGTGTATGTTTTCGGAATCTTTAGGAGAATGTGTTGAGCAGAACGAGTGTTGTAAGTGGCAGATGTAATTTGCAACAGGTGACATAGGAGGGTTTTGTAAATGAGCATGAACCAGTGCATATTGCGACGGGTGTGCAGGGATGGCCAGTTGACGGAGGAGTAAAGGGTGCAGTGGTGAGTGTTGAAAGGGGCACTAGTGGCAAACCGGATAGCAGAGTGGTAGAGGACATCACGTTTGTGGAGTGAGGTCTTACATGCAGATCTGTAGAGTATGTCACCATGATCAAGCATGGGAAGTAATTGTCATTTGAATCAGAGTGAGTTTAGCAGAGGAAGTGAAGGTGGAGCGCATTCTGTACAAGAAGGCGAGTTTGGATTTGACCTTAAACTGTAATCTGGTGATGTGGTGAGAGAAAGACAGAGTGCTGTCTAGCCAGATCCCCAAGTATTTATACTCAGTGACCTTGTCCAGAACAGTGCCCTCAATGGTGGTGATGTCGCGGCCAGTGGGGGTTGCAGCAGAGCCCCTCCTCCCAAACCACATGACCTTGGTCTTGCAGGAGGTTTGATTGATTGATTGATTGATTGATTGATTGAAAAGTTTATTAACAGATTGCAGAATGGGTACAGTACAGTACAGCTCAATACATACAATTGTTAAGGGGATGCAGACCAGAGAAAGACTTTCGTCTTGTTTACATCAGGGTCCCCCATTTTCAATTCATCATAACATATATGACATTAAGAACTTCTACTCATGTACAATAGAGAGCATCTTGACCGGCAACATCACCTCCTGGTTTGGGAATAGCACTGCACAAGACCGAAGCAGACTACAAAGAGTGACACGTTCAGCCGAACGCACAATTGGAGGGGGGCTCCCCACCCTCCAGAACATTTACAACAAGCGTTGCAAGGGCAAGGCTAAGAGAATCATTAAAGACTCCAGTCACCCGAACAACTGCCTCTTTGAACTGCTGCGGTCAGGCAAGCGATACCAGAGTCTCAAGGCGAGCACAGAAAGACTCAGAAGAAGCTTCTATCCCCAGGCCATCAGGCTGCTAAACGAACAATGAACACTACACAACAACAACCACCAAACGCACATAGCACACACATCCACACGCACACACTCACTTTAAACAAACACACTGTAGCACCCACTCCACACACTTTATAGCACACACCCACTTTAAACAAACACACTGTAGCACCCACTCCCCACACTTTATATTTATTGATGAAGGATTGCACTACAACTCGTACACCTTACTGTAAATTGTACCTAAATTGTACCTCATCCCATTTCTGCTTTGCACTATATAGTACTGTACATGATTAGTACACTGCATAGTATTGTATATTATATGGTAACTCAGAACATTGTACATATGTCTATACCGAACACTGTGACCTCATTTTCTTCTTCTAAATTACATGCTATACTATGTTATTTGATACTATCTTGTCTAGCACAGTCTCTGGAGCGTAACAGTAAGAAGCATTTTGTATGAAAGTATTCTGTACTTCTGTATGACAACTATTAAAGAAACTTGAACTTGAAACTTGAACTTGATACATGACATACAGATAGACAGTACTGCTACATCTATACATTTATGACATATCAGATTTGCAAATACAGTACTGTTTGTGATACAAAAAGTGTCCAGAAAAAGTGTGTATATACATTTGACGTAGAAACTGTACATTGGAGGAGGTTGGGTGGGTGGGGTGGTGTTGGTGGGTGGGGGCTGTACATTGGAGGGGGGGGGGGGGGACACTGTACTCTGTACATTGGAATACTGACAAAGCCATTGTAGTGGAAAATGTATAGTTCTATATGATATTAGATCAGAATTACATCATTGCTATCGATCTGCACTCTACCACGGAGCTCTGTAATATATTAACAGATCTCTGGTGGTACATTGACAGACCTCTGTGGGATGTATTGATCTTTACCAGGACGGGGGGGGGGGACATGATGACATCCCGGTTTTGGGTCAGGATGGATGCTCATATGGTATGATGTTAGGGAGAAGATACGCCTGTTTAAGCCTGTCATGCTGTCATGTGATCAACTGTTCTAGAATGTCTATAAAGGTCAATGTAAGGGGAGGGACCTGGTTCTTCTTCTCCTTCCTCCTTTCTGACCGGCGCCGGGTTTCATATCCATTTGGTTCTGTATTACTTCTGTATTACTCCTGTTCTGTTCTAAATCAATTCTGTATTCTCAAACCAATGCTTTAAGTTGAATAAACTTTCAATTGATACGTAATTAAGACCAGCCTTGTCTGCTTTTCCTTTAAGAAGCCCATTCTCCTTCACCATACTTGGTAATTTACTGTACAACTGGGTTAAGACATTTGTAGGGGCCAGTTTCGAATTGCAGTCTCCCGTAGGTGTTCTTTGAGAGTGTTTTTGAAAGTGGGTAGTGATTCACATTCCTTTACAGCTTTGGGTAGGGCGTTCCACATTGATGTGGCATAATTGCGAAACGTGTTTAGTCCCTTGTTTGAGCCGAATCTGGGTTTAACATGATTTGTGGAGCTCCCTCTGGTGTTGTGATCGTGGTATTCACTGACCTTTGGGAAGTATTTTGACATGTACATGGGTACCTTGGTCGCGTAGTGTATCTTGTAGTTGAGGGAAGAAACGGCCTGCTGGAACTTGTGGAAGCTATCCTGGAGTGAGGTGAGTACTAAATCTGGGGAGGGAACGACAGAATAGAGAATGGTGTCATCAGCGTAAAGGTGAATAGAAGAGTTTTTAACCGAGTATGCAATATCATTTATATAAATGGAGAAGAGTGTGGGGGATAGGATCGATCCCTGGGGTACACCCTTAGTGACGGGGAGGAGTTGTGAGAGGAAGTGTTCCGATTTAACCCGTTGCACCTGGTCAGTGAGGTAGTTTGTGGACCAAGCCAGTGAATGATCAGAGACCCCAATGGTGCTCAGCCCATCAATGAGGATGGAATGATTTACTGTATCAAAGGCCTTAGCTAGGTCGATAAAGATTGCTGCACAGTGATGTTTTAAGTCTGATGCAGATGTTATAATAGTGTTGCTATGGATGATTGATGGGTGGAGAATAAAACAGGTGAATAGTTGGTATGTATGTAATGCAATATCAACTGGGGTACATAAGAACATTTTTGAAAGATTTAAATAGAATATAGCTAACGTTAGGTTATGACTATAACCAAGTTCTGTTAGTTAGGGGCGATGCTTGGCATCGCCTTCTGCACTATCTCGCGTACGTGCACGCGTACTGAATAAACCACAAATGTACCTCTAATACCAGTATTAGTCTGACCACACCCCTCATCAGCTTACCTTCATAAGCAGGTGTGTGGTCACCTGCTCTCCTCCTTCCCAAGCTTTCACCACAAGGTGAGGACAAGGGCTGCAGCGGCGTCCGATGCCAAGCATCGCCCCTAACTAACAGAACTTGGTTATAGTCATAACCTAACGTTCTGTATCGTTAGTGGCTTAGCTTGGCATCGCCTTCTGCACAAGGGAGGCCAAGCGGAGCCACTTGGCTGACAAATACACCCCGCTGACAGCCCCCCAAAACCATCAGAACAGGGAGGGCCGAGCCCCCCCGACCCCCCCTAATGGAGGGTAGCCCCCCTATTAGGGACGTCACGGGAGGGCGACGGACCCGACCGTGCGAAGAGGCACTCAAGCAACTCAACGCACAGGGTGAGCAGACCGTGGCTTGACCCACGACTACACACACGCACAACCCGCATGCCACCCGGGAACGAACGGAGGAACAACCTCGTTACTGCCCCCAGAATCACGGGGTCAAGGGCAAACCCAACCCCGTGGCAAGGCCGTAGCAGCGGAGCACGAAGGAAGACCCAGACCCACCAAAAGGACTGGACTCCCTGGAATGGGGGCCCGGAGAAGTCCATGATGCCAGCATCAAGACCCCACCAGGTGGGCACGTAGTGCCCCGCCCCCCACATCGCCAGCGTATTCGGACAAAGGCCCCTCAGTTACTGCACCTGGTATTCCCAGGCGGAACCAACCAGGCCAGTAAGCCGAGCGGGCCCCGTCCCCCCAATAGTACACCGCCTGGCACACTGACCCTGCAGAATAGGCAGTCAGCATGGCCGTAAGCACACAAAAAAGGTTAACCAACGGAAGCAGGCAGCGCACCGGGGAAAAACCAGGCAACAGGCTGTTAACCCTAGCCTGGAGACTGCGGACGAGACAGGCGCCAGAGGGGACAGCTGAACACAGCCGCCCCGGCGGAAGGAGCGTAAGCTGGCGGTGTTGCATGACCAAGCCTCCATTTAACAACCCCCACCCAGAGGGGTCGAGGCAGAGAAGGCTGACACGATTGGCAGACGTCATGAACGTGCAGGGGCACCCTCAACCGGTGAACCCGGGAGTTGACACTGCTCCAACACACCAGGGAATCAACCACCTCGGTGTTACCCAATGCGGTGGTTGTTCCTATAACCCCTCAAGAAAAAACTCCAAAACACACCTGCGGGTATACACCGGCTATACCGCAGTACAAGCGTTTCAGTTTCCAAAAAGGGTTAACCCAGGCCTACGGGTCGCAAACATCACTTCGGACCGGGCCTGGCGGTACGGGAAGCACAGGGTCACCAGAGGAGGTCAAAAAACCACCCCCACAGGCCCCTCTTCGCCATGCGTGAGAGAGGAGCGAAAAACAATGGAGAACCAGCCCCTAAGCACACCGTACCTGGTATTCCCCGGCGGTCTCCCAACCAAGTACTAACCAGGACCAACCTGTGTAGCGGCCGAGATCCGACGAGATCGAGCGCGTACAGAATGGCATGGCTGTAAGCCATGACGACAGTGCTGAGTAAAAACATACCCAACCAGGGTCTCCATAGCGCTTAACCCTGTGACACCCAGACCGACCTGGCATTTTTCCCCCTGAAAAAAGCCCAAGTCCCTCAGGGTACCAGAACAGCAGATCTGCATCCCCGGCGGACAACGGGTTCAACTGATCTGGACCAGCGTGACCAGAACCAGTCCCGTGCCCTAACCACGCCGACATGCCTACTCCAGGAGAAGGGCAGATATGCGTGTTGATCTTAACATGAAAAGAAGGCGCCACCCAGACGTCGGGACGAACCGCGCCTGGTGGCCCACCCCAAGGGCGTGAGACCCCACTACATATGTTCAGATCCATCCCGTCATCATCCCCCAGACATGAACGAGGATCCGTCGACAACCCACCCAGGTCATGGGATGTGGTCGCCGGAAGAGGAAAAACCCCCATCTCAGTTGCTTTATAAAAACGCTGTTTCAACCACAAGCAACTAAGGCGTGCCAGTCAATCGCCTGTTTACAGCGAGCTAGCACTATACGTGCGTCGGGACACACCCCCATCAATGAACAGGCTATTTAGACCTGTCATTGAATCCCCAAGGCGCCCAGGGGAACGACAAGAGGGGTGTGACACTCCCTAACTCCAACACTTCTGGAATAGAAAGAAGGAAGCATCAACAGTATGTATCCCAGTCTACACAGCCGGGGTAAAAAATGTTCACATTTTTACATCCCACCACCCTCCCATAGGAAAGAGACGGGGATCCCCAGAGAGACTTCCCACGCGAGCTGTACAGATTGAAAAGAATATATTGCACCTTGAGCCATGTAAAAAAACTGGTTTTAGGGCCTCCGGGGAAGAGGCACCGAACCCATACACACTCAATAAACGAATTGAATCGAATATACATACAATAGAAAAGGACCCTTCTAGAGGGTCCACTCACTTTGACAATCTGAGGAGGAAGGCTCTGTACTCTGATGGAGGCTTCCTCACATGGATCACATGGAAGAAGGAGTCCGAACTCACAGAAGGCCTGAGTAGGCGCTTGGTGAGGAGGAGCCCTGACCACCCCCCCTGAAAACAGATCCATCACATGGACCTGAACAGCACACGGAAGTCCTACCAACAGAGACGCGCACGGTGACGTACTCTATGGCGGGGGAATTCCTGCGGTGCACACGCCCAATATACCAGGCCGTGGGACCAGGAACTCCCTCCCCCCCCCCCCCCCCCCCCCCGTAACGTGCCGAACCGCCACGTGACGGGAACCTTGAAGGACAGGGGGTGTACCCCTGACCGACAGAACAATGGGGAGAGGAAAGGTTACCAGTTCACCCCTTTACGACCCCACACCCATGATACGACGTAACGACAAAAAGAGAATATGACACAGTCATAGTCAGCTCTATGAAGCGTTTCACAGCTCCACACAGCGCACGAGCTAACCTGCTATCTGATTTTTACTAAGGAAAAACACAGAATAGAGAGGGCTCTAAGAACCCCGGTCCAACATACACATGTGCTTCTGTGGCCAGTACAACCCAGTTGTAGGTCACATGACACACACAACCCATCATCATCACAATGAGAGAATACATCATTCTTGATTAGTATCGACCACAGGCCTTGCTAAGCACACATGACAGCAACCAAACCAATTTCCCTTTAGGAAATAAGTTTCTCCAGCAGATCTAGCACAACCTCAGCAATCAAGCTGAGAGTTACATCGTATCCCTACCACACAAAAGACACAATTAATGCACAACATGTCTGATAGGAGGTGATAAAGTCCCCAGGGAACCGGGGGGGGAAAAAACACAATCCTCCTATTTTACCCTCAATACGGCCAGTTAAAACAGGAAAACCTGTTAATGTGTGAACTCACTGTCCATTGTCATTACAGTCTGAGAAAGAACATTCTTTTACTCACTCGTCACCAAGCATAGCTTCATAGGTTAGTTGCCTTAGTAGTGAGTACACGGTACACATAAACACCATGATGTTTCTCACACAACAACCAGATCAATACATCACGACCTGCACGGAGAAGCTACTGCCAGTGACAAAAACAGCTCACACACAACCCGCAACGTATCTCAAATGCATTGCAACAACACACGTTTTGGGAAAAAACACCGTCATTCACAATACATTTAGCAAGGTAAAACCAGAAGACGTGTTATGAGGGTCTGGCCAACCCCGTACCTGCCCGGAACGCAGATCAGCGAAGTGCAGTCACAAGCCACCGTAGAACACAGCCCTCTTTGTTGACGCAATCCCCGTCTAGGCTCAGGCAGGGTTGACGAACATCCCCTGTCAAGGATGACGTCGTGGTCAAGAGTGTAAAACATGTTAAAAATCAAAGCACGTTCAACAGAATAGCATCAAGCTAACGGCTGCTCCAACCGTTCGGGCGCTATCGCTTCCGCTCGCGAGACGCCGATCTACGACGCACGCGATCAGGAGCGAGCTCCCGGCGGCGCGCGAGAAGCCAAGCTACCCCGCGCCAGGCCACCGACCGGCTAACCGTAAGCTATGAACATGTAAACAATGACATAACACTCACCCAGACAGGCCGCCGTTCTGAACCCTCCTCACTTTTTAAGAGAAAAGAGAAAACAAGACGTCAACACCGCTTCACAACGGTGACATTAACACGTCCGGCGGAATCAGCACAGTACCAACTGGCCTGTATAGCTGACTTTGAACATGAATCTGCCGCTATCGCACATTACATGCACATATCCCCTCGTGAAGGAATACTCTCATTTGGATATGAAAGATGGGGTCTTAACACGGTGACAGAGAGAATCCACTCGTCCAGAACACACAGGGATCACCAGTGTCAATGGTCGCGGCCCACTAGTTAAAACTATAATGGTCGCCAGACCAAGGCCTTCTGTCGCCTAGACGGCTAAACAAAGGACCCTAGCCTGGGGCCGGTTTCCATAAACTTTGTCTAGTAGCCCCCATAGCACTAACAGACAAGTGGAGCCCGCCAGCAAACACTACTCACCCAACCTGGAACGCACCGCTCCTCACAACAGCGGCATGTCCGACAGTTCAGCCGTGGCCTGACAGGTTTCACCCCAACAAACACAGCAAGGAACTGCAGTTGAGAAGCATGCAGCGGCGTGCTCCCAATACGAAAACCGGTGGAGGGTTTGTAGAATGATCATCATCTTCTAGACACTCCAGTACGAAGACAATATCGCCGTATTTTCTCGAAAATAGTGAGAGAGAAAATAAAGATATGATGTCAACGTATCCTTGTTTCCCAAGCTGTTCCTAATCCAATTTCTTCCATCATGGTGTCAAGTGTGGGGATCTACCGAGGCACCTCTTCCTTGTGGTGAAAGCGAGAAGGAGGAGAGCAGGTGACCACACACCTGCTTATGAAGGTAAGCTGATGAGGGGTGTGGTCAGACTAATACTGGTATTAGAGGTACATTTGTGGTTTATTCAGTACGCGTGCACGTACGCGAGATAGTGCAGAAGGCGATGCCAAGCTAAGCCACTAACGATACAGAACAACAAAAGAAAGAAAAAGCGTTCCGAGCGCTAGTATGAAAATAGGATAAAGGCTAAAACAGTTAAAGGTAGACTCTGTAATGCCATCAAACAGCGACCTCTCGGCAATTTGACATTTATTTTGTTTTGGTCTGATGTGTGGGATGGAGGGGGGGAGGGGCTGTTACTGCAGGCCACACCTCAGGCTCTACCAAGGGAAGCCTGGAGAAACCCCCCCCCCCCCCCCCCCCCCCCTGAAAGCTGAAAAAAAAAATATATATATATTTTTTTTTTGTTTAAATTTTTCATATCCGAAAACAGGAAAAGATAAAACGGATTTCATAGGGCCCTAGTTAACTCATTGAGCGCCACGCTGTTTTTCCATCTGTACTGCCTGGCGCCAGCCTTATTGACAATTTTCATGATGTTTGCGGACCCATCCTATATTCTATATTATAGCTATGGAGACAATAGTATGGCTAATTTTTTTGACAGGCAATGTTTATAGTCCAACATTGACAAACCAGTTTATTTCTACATACTTTAGTTTGTGCGCTATTCCACGCTAAACATTGCCCCGTTTCAAAATAATCCAGTCTAGTTTTTTCTAGATAGTGAGATATGACGTGTTATATGCATATGCACATGCGCAAATCGTTCGGGTTGCTCGTCGGAAACGTATATTATTTCCAAATCAAAGGTATATACCATATATAGATGTTTCTTTACAAAATCATCAAGGGGGGGAGGTCGTTTTACGAAGTTGCGATCGTTACCAAAAGCCTCTCTGTATTGTAAATAGTTATGTGTGTTGTCAGTCACTACTGTATGTATAATTGTAAATAAGTACATTTATGTGTTGTAAATATTGTTCATATTTATTTACCTAATTTATGTGCAATCGTTTCATTTCAGCTCAGTGTAGAGAAATGCACCGATATTAAACACAGCGTTACTGCACGACACTGTTGACACCACGTATCCGCGACACGCACGCCCCGCGACAACACTAGTAGTTTGAGGGGGCCTACCACCCCCCCTGAAAAAAATCCTAGGGGAAACACTATATTATATATTAATATAGGAAATAAGGCCATCAGGATGCTCAATGACTCTATGCAACACTGACCAATCCATTCTACATTCATTGCACACACTCACTTTAAACACTCACTTTTAACGTTCACACTTTAAACACTTTTTAACACTACACCATATTTGATCTATTTGATCTATTTATTACTAAATGATTTGCACTACATCTCTACCTCATCTTTTGCATTTTTGCACTTTAGTTTGTATATATTGTATAGTGTTTGGTCTTTATTCTTTAAACGTTTTTTACTGTATGAAGCACAATCTCAGGAGGCTCATACAGAACCAAGCATTTCACTGTAATGTACACGTACCATATACGTGACAAATAAAACGAAACTTGAAAACTTGAAGTTAATAGGTCATTCATTAGTAGTAGAAATTGAGACTGAAGTTCTAAAGTGAGGTGTCCTCTTCCTCTCCAGAAGCGCCTTCCTCTTCAGGATCTCAGGACCAGGAGGAAGACATTACCTTCCCCACTCAGGAGGTAAATGACCACGGAGGTGGATTGACTGTAATGTAAGGACGGCTGAGCTCGGCTAATACAATAACATTCACTTTCATCTCCCAGAGCCAAGTTGTCCCCGGCGTTGAAGACTTTATCCATCTGGATGAGGAGAGCTTGTTCACAGGTAGCAGTCCCTCTGCTTCTACTGCACTAATAGGCCAGGGCTGTACGATTGTGCATGATGTGGTCAAGTATATAGTACACTAATTAGAATAAAAATAACTACACAGTGGGATGGAATATTTAACAGGGCTGTGCAATTGAGCAGTGATGTGCAAAAAGTGAAATTAGGGTGTGTTGTTAATAGCTTCTCTGGGGTGGCCAGGGGGCAAATATTAAATATATTTTAGTGGTCAAAAGAAGTTTGGGAAGCACAGTTCTATTGTGTGCCGACGGCGTGATCTTAGAAGAGCAACTGACGTGTCGTTGGATAGAATAACCCAGTGGATAGTTTGTCATTTCTGTTATGTTCTCTTGAACATTTGAAACAGGTGACCAGCATCGGTTTTGCCCGACAGGATCCACCATAGACCATGATATACTTCAGGAATGCCTGATGGGTCTGAATATTGAACCTCCAACAGGTAAAGCTTATAAGCACCATATAAGAACCATATAAGCACCATATAAACACCATATAAGCACCATATTAGCACCATATAAGCACCATATAAGCACCATATAAGCACCATATTAGCACCATATAAGCACCATATTAGCACCATATAAGCAACATATTAGCGTCATATAAGAACCATATAAGCACCATATTAGCACCATATAAGCACCATATTAGCACCATATAAGCACCATATAAGCACCATATTAGCACCATATTAGCACCATATTAGCACAATATAAGAACCATATAAGCACCATATAAGCACCATATTAGCACCATACCTTCTAGGGGTGGGAATCACCAGAGGCCCCACGACATATTATCACCACACTAAAGTCACAATATTGTAATATATCGTAATTGCAAATTGCAAAACATTTATTACCCTTTTACAACTGCAAATTATGTCCCCAAGCAATAAGAAAATGTGTTTGATCTAATAATATAACGTTTGTTCTCATTCCAATCATTTTTATTGCAATAAATGGGATTGTCAAGCAAAAAATAAAACCTAAAAAAATGAAATGTTATATCGATACTTGACATCACTGTATCGATATGATATTGGCACACAAAATATCGTGATATATTTCTGTATCGTCGATACTTTCCCCTAGAAGTACCTTATGAGAGCCTCTATAGTCGCAGAACATAAGTGCATCCAAAATATTTTCCCTAAGAATTGTTCTCCAATTCTTCTGTAGAGTGCGTTCCCAACTCTGAGCCACAGCATCAACCGCTGCAGGATGTGATTGGACGACACGCTCTGCCTGAGCAACAATATCAACCGCTGCAGGCTGGGATTGGAGGACACGCTCTGCCTGAGCAACAATATCAACCGCTGCAGGCTGGGATTGGAGGACACGCTCTGCCTGAGCAACAATATCAACCGCTGCAGGCTGGGATTGGAGGACACGCTCTGCCTGAGCAACAATATCAACCGCTGCAGGCTGGGATTGGAGGACACGCTCTGCCTGAGCAACAATATCAACCGCTGCAGGCTGGGATTGGAGGACACGCTCTGCCTGAGCAACAATATCAACCGCTGCAGGCTGGGATTGGAGGACACGCTCTGCCTGAGCAACAATATCAACTGCTGCAGGCTGGGATTGGAGGACACGCTCTGCCTGAGCAACAATATCAACCGCTGCAGGCTGGGATTGGAGGACACGCTCTGCCTGAGCAACAATATCAACCCATGCAGGATGTGATTGGAGGACAGCAGTATCCAGTAGCGTTCGTGGATGCAGCCGGCCGAGGTGTGTTGCCTGAGCAACCAGTGTATCCAATGGAAGGAGCCGTGGGAGGGGCCTGCGACCAGCAGAGAGTGGAGGAGTTCATAAACACGATGTCTATGGCCATGGAAGGAGATCGCCTCAGTAAGTTCATTCACTCAGTCTTCATTTAATCTTGAAGGATCATTGAGAACAAGCTCTCATTTACAATGACATCGAGAAATACAACACATAATACATATAAAAATAAATTAAACGATATAGAAACAGAAAGTCAATCAATTAAACATTTGAAATAATTAAAAACAACTGCAGACTGGTGAAGTGGTTTGCTATTAAATATTTAAACTGATCAATAGATACTAATGAATAGGGCTGGGTATCGCCACTGATTTCCCAAAACGATTAGATTCCGATTCACAAGGTCCTGATTCGATTCGATTTCCGATTCAATGGTTCAAGGAACCCTCTAACATGTTGCATTGTTAAAAATATCAATCTTTACATTAAGAATAGACTCTCAAGCAGTTACATGAATGTACTTTTTATTGGAACATTGGCTTTTGCATATGTCACGTCTGGGTGATGTCTCAGTTAGTGGTTTCGTAGATTTGTTGTATTTCCACAATCATTATCTATGTCTGTCACTATAGCCAATGGAAATGCTAGAAATGGTCACGTGGGCTGGGAGAACCAATGGAAAATTCCTATCCCGAGGCCAAACTTAATTGCCGACCCCTGGTCTACACCCTCCCCAGACCAATAGTGGGGCAATGCACGCAACGACCAGGAAGGGAAAAGAATATTTTTTATTTATTTTTTTGATCTTGGGATTATGAATCGATAATCGCTCATTCAAATGAAGATAGATTCATAATCGGGAAATCTTTTCTTTTTTTTACCCAGCCCTACTAATGAATTTAGTTTTAAAGTGCATTGCAAAACATTCCATGTTTTAACATTTTTTTTTGTCTTTATTTAAACAGGTAAAATCACACCGATTTACAAGTTTCTGGGGCACAGAAGCTAAAAGCAGATTTTTTTAATTCAGTGCAAACTCTAGGAATCACCAGAGAGAGTGTGATGAGGTCCAGTAAAGTGGAAGCAGCAGCTTGTCTAAACATCTCCATTATCCAAAACAGACAGAAAAACAGCTTCAATGACCCTCCTTCTGATAAACATAGAAAAACTGGTTTTGTTTCTTTACAAAAAGCCAACCTGGCGCAGTTTACTTGCAAGAGTAATAATAATAATAATAACTTCGTTTTATATAGCGCCTTTCAGAAGACCCAAGGTCGCTTTACATAGGGGGGGGGGAATAACAAAAGTAACAAACATAGTGGACACACACAACATACAAAGTGAGAAATTAGGGGTTAAAGGCCATCTACATGGCTTGAACAAGAAGGAGGACTGCAGCGTCTCTCTGGCCAGCAGATCACCTGCTACTGAACCCACATATTCATCACATTTACAATCAGTGAAGATCTGTTTCATTGATATTTTATTTACCCAAACACTTTGAGTGCCAACGATGAGAATTCTCGTTATTTCATGCCAACCGTTGAGTGCCAACGACGAGAAGTCTTGCTATTAATCGTTATTTTTTTTATTAGCGATTTCCATTCATTTTTCATTAATCTAGCCTCACGTTACCATTGGGACTCTCTCTGAGCTCGAACAGGGAAAATACCGCTCCCTATCGTCTCTCCGGATGGTATTGCACCCATTGGATTGGACTGAATGAAATGGATGGGAAAAAAAGAATCCGGAATCCACATTTTACTTATCAGGCATGTAACCCGAGCCTACTGCAGTCATCGCCGACCCTCAGAACAGCGTGGATTATGTGTTTCCAGTACCCAGCGTTGGATCAATAAACGCGATCGATATTTGGAATGGCGATCAGGAATTGGAGTAATATTTTTGGAGAACATCTGATCTGAGGTAAGGAATCTATTTGACCAGTCTTGGGGTAATCAGATGTATTTTTCACCTATATCTCAGCGTGTCCCATATGTGTGTGTGTGTGTGTTGATCAGGAAATGGATAATCGATTTTTCAGCCCGATTCTCTAGCGCAGTGGTTCCCAAAGTCGGGGTCGCGACCCAAAGGTGGGCCGCGAGCAGCCACGGATGGGCCGCGAGATGATTAAAAAAAAAAAAAAAAAAAAAAACATTTTTTTTATTTTTTATTTTTTTATTTTTTTATTTTTTTATTTAATTTTTTTTGTCAGGCCACTGAACTTATAAGCAGGCCAGGACAGTGTTTCTAGTTGTATTCTAAAATTCTATTCTATTGTATTCTAAAATGTGACTATATGGTTTTATATTAACTTAATAAATAAACAAAAACGAAAAATCTACTTATTTCAACGAACATTTCAAACTAAATAACAGATTATGCACATAAAATGCTGAAAACAACCGAAGCAACAATAGTATTTTAATGAGGCTATTATTATTATCATTATTATTTTGCAACAAGTTAGCCCTCTCATAAATAGCACATATAAATGAATAACTAACTTGAACTAACTTAATAGGATTGAAGTGATATTTGGCTTAAAAAATCGGTCGCCTGGCAAAAAAAAAAAAAAAAAAAGCCAGACGATGTGCATTGGGCCGCGGCTCTCTGACGCCTTATTTTCTGGGCCCCGGCCTGAAAAGTTTGGGAACCCCTGCTCTAGCGTGCATAAGTACACATAATTCTATCGATAATCTAGCGTTTATTTGAAAACGATTCATAAATAGAATGACAAAAATGTGTTTTGTGTATTCCACTAAAGAGCTATTATCTCAGAATCTCTTTTTTTTCTGGACATTTCCAAAAATGAGCGTTTTTCAAAATGGTATAAAACGGAAATGTACAGATTAAAAAAACAATCCGTTTCGACAATGTTGACTGCAAACAAGTCATTGATAAGCGACGGGCGTATTAGACACATAGCCATCATTTAAGATATAGTTTATGCGTTCGCAAATGTGCTCGCCCTCTCATTGAATAGAGTGCTGGCACTCAAGCGCTAAATCGTGCGCCCCCTGCTGGCACTGAAAGTGTTAAGAATTACAACATGTAACCGTCCAAAATGTTAAATAATCCTCATTGCTTCATAGGGAAATAATGTGGCTGACGATATGAACAGGTGAGTCTGCATCACTTCCCACCTCCAGTAAATAACATGTAAACAGTCACACAATAAAGAACACCTCTATTTTACTCTCTCTCTCCCTCTTCTTTTCAGACAGGTATTTTTCCAGACAAGATGAAGGTAGCAAAAGTGATCCCACTTTACAAAGTAGGAGATAAGCACAGCTTCACTAACTATAGACCAGTGTCATTGCTCTCACAGTTCTCGAAAGTGCTTGAAAAACTGTTTTCGCATAAGTTAGATGGTTTTGTGGAAAAGAACAAACTGCTGAGCGAAAGCCAGTATGGCTTTAGGCAAAACAGATCAACAGCGACTGCCTTAATGAATATTATTGAAGAAATAACAACAGCAACAGATAAAAGAAAATTAACAATAGGGGTGTTTATTGATTTAAAAAAGGCATTTGATACCTTAGATCATAATATTCTAATTTCTAAATTACGTTCATATGGTGTGAGAGGAATGGTTCTTGAATGGTTGAGTAGTTATCTCCACAATAGGCAACAATATGTGCAGTTGGCAGATGTCAAATCTGAGCTCATGAAGATTGCATGTGGGGTACCGCAAGGTTCGGTTTTGGGGCCCAAACTCTTTCTTTTATATATTAATGATATTTGTGATGTTTCAAAACTATTACAGTTTGTCTTGTTTGCTGATGATACAAATTTTTTTTGTTCTGGAAATAATTTAAAGGAACTAGCTGAATATATTGTGTATGAAATGACAAAACTAAAGAAATGGTTTGATGTAAATAAGCTATCACTGAATCTGAAAAAAACTAAATTTATGATTTTTGGCAATCGAAAACTAGATGAAAATATAGTACTGACCATAGATGGAGCTGATATAGAGAGAGTTAATGAATTTCGTTTTCTTGGTGTGATTATGGATGATAAATTAACATGGAAATCGCACATAGCACACGTTAAAAAAAAGATGTCCAAGAGTATTTTTGTTATGAATAAAGTAAAGGATGTGTTAGAGTATGAGGCAATGAGAACACTCTACTGCTCACTCATCTCACCTTATATCAGTTATTGTGTTGAAGTATGGGGGAATACTTATGGGACAAATATAAAACCATTATATATACTACAGAAGAGGGCTGTACGAATCACACATAAAGTGAGGTATCGAGAACACACAAATATATTATTTATTAAATCTAGAATAATTAAACTTGAAGACATGGTTAAGTTTCAAACAATGTTAATTATGTTTAGGGCAAGAAATAATACACTGCCAGAAAAACTACAAAATCTTTTTCATTTAGAAAGTGAGTTTAGTAGGAGAAAATACAATTTTAAACATCAGTTTGCACGTACCACACTTAAACAGATGTGTCCTTCAGTTATTGGTGTAAAGTTATGGAATTCTCTCCATAGCGAGCTTAAGGGATGTAACAGTGTTTATCAATTCAAAAAAATTTATAAAAAAAAATATTTAGTCAGTATGAAAATCAAAATGTGATCTGAATAGTGAGATCTTTTTTTTTTTTTTTTTTCTTCTCTTTCTTTTCTTCTTTATTCTTTATCATTATTATTATTATTTAAATGTTTCTTGTTTAACTATGGATTGTGTTTCTTTTATAATGGTATAAATTATTATTTGTGTAAATAAGGTTATACGCCGACCATTAAGAAAATACATGTTAGTTTAGGAATAAGGGGCAGGTAACTATAAGATTTATTCTTCTTCCTGCTCCTTTTGTCCATGGAATGGCTATTTATGATTTTTTTAATGAAGAAACTATGATTGTATTATTCCATGTGGCAAATAAAAACTCTGAACTGAACTGAACTGAACTCTCTCCTCTCTCTCTGTCTCTCTCTCCTCTCTCTCTCTCTCTCTCTCTCTGTCTCTATCCTCTCTCTCTCTCTGTCTCTCTCTCTCTCTCCTCCTGTAGGGACTCAGTTCCAGGTGTCAGTATACTACAGAGGGACCAAAGTGTCAGAGCAGCTGGTGCAGAACGAGAACGGACTCAGGCTAGTCTACAGGTAGCGTTTGAAGACCACACACTAGAGCAGTGGTTCTACAGGTAGCGTTTGAAGACCACACACTAGAGCAGTGGTTCTACAGGTAGCGTTTGAAGACCACAAACTAGAGCAGTGGTTCTACAGGTAGCGTTTGAAGACCACACACTAGAGCAGTGGTTCTACAGGTAGCGTTTGAAGACCACACACTAGAGCAGTGGTTCTACAGGTAGCGTTTGAAGACCACACACTAGAGCAGTGGTTCTACAGGTAGCGTTTGAAGACAACACACTGGAGCAGTGGTTCTACAGGTAGCGTTTTTAAGACCACACACTAGAGCAGTGGTTCTACGGGTTGCGACTCAAATCGGGGTCGCGGGGTGGTTAACAGTGGGGTTGCCCATTGAAAAAAAAAAAAAAAATTGTGTATATTTTTTTTTAATGTTCTGGCAACATATTTTGGCTAAATATGCCTCGTTTTATACATGTGTATTGATAACATAGTGCTGTAATTAAATTTTCTAATAAATATGCATGATCACAATGTCTGCTTTTATTTTGATATTCATTAACCTCTTAAGCCTGATGGGACCGGTACCGGTCCCAAAATGACATCACGTCATAAATCAAGCTCTCCAGACAGTCTTGACATAATTATCGTTTTTTCCCCCAAACGTATTCAAGAATAAACATCATAACCATGTCACAGCAGCAGTTATAATGTGTATTTTCATCAATACGTTTGTTTACCAATAGGTTAAAGTGTTATTAGTGAGATTTTAGTTTTTGAAAATGTGTTGTGATCGCGGGGATCGGCCATTTTGAAAAAGCGACCGTCGCTGAATGTAGTCATTTTGAGAAGAGGACATCCAGAGCTTTCAATGAGCGTTGGAATTTTTTAAAACTACACTTCCCAAAGGCTTCTAGCTCCCTGCAAGCAAATTACTTGTTATGAATTTCTTTTAATTCTCTTATTACTCTGGATTATATACCACAAAACTGAATATTATTGGCATATATTGGAGCGCAGTTAGTTTGTCTCCCCTATTTTGAGCATTTAGCAACCATCCAATTTGATGTCAGTTTAAAAATGGCGGAGCTCTTGCAAGAATAAAAAACCTACTGTACATACAGTAGATTTCATTCTCTGTTCTTCATGCACGCCTGGTTGGTAATACTAAATCCAAATTGAACGTGGCCATTTGAAAGAGAAGATTTGGCCCAATCCATAAATGTGCGAATTGGCTATAATAAGGTCATTTATAGGCCTGCTATTCTATATTCTATAATAATATTTCAAATGGCATTGGTCCGGATGGGAGAATTAAGTACTTTCAGGAACACTTTTCATTCGGCCCCAATACAAAAGTATGAGAGAGACGATAACGTTTGTAATTTATAGCGATCAAACAAATACAATACAGCACAATAAAGCTGCAATATTCACAGCCAATGAGACACGATAAAGCTGCAATATTCACAGACAATGAGACACGATAAAGCAGCAATATTCAGACAATGAGACACGATAAAGCAGCAATATTCAGACAATAAGCCATATATTAATTTCATTTAATTTCAAACCTTTACTTGAAACTCGAAAGACAACTGAGGTTTCCCTCATTTACAGTCACGTCGAGTGTACATACAGAAATAAGCAAAGAAAAAGGCATATCAAATCATGCAGCATATACAATCACAGACAATGAAACAACAGTAGAGCAGTCATCTGGTAATCCGGAGGTTCCCGGTTCTATTCCTGCTCCTTCTGGGCAGCGCGTCGAAGTGTCCTTGAGCAAGACACTTAACCCCTAACTGCTCCCGATGAGCAGGTCGGCACCCTGCATGGAACTCCGCCGTCGGTGTGTGAACATGTGAGTGAATGGGTAGAATGTGAGGAACAAAAATTAGAATCTGTCCTCAAACGTCATGCCGTCTGCTGGATTCGACTTACTGCTATGCGACTTATAGGGCTGAGCCCAAACGTTCAAACGTTCGGACCTTCGTTCGTTACGTTGGCATTCGAATTCTAAATCAACATTAAAAATTTTTTTATAAAAAAAAAAAAATATATATATATATATATATATATATATATATATATATATATTTTTTTTTGTATGTGTCTATTCATTCTGTTTAAACCAATGGTGTTTTTCTTCACAGTTGTAGATAAAGTATTAAAAAAAACTGATGAGTTATATTCATTAAAGAAAGTTGATTTAATAAAAAAAAATACTAATTTAATCAGATGAATCACTTTATTCAAATTGAGGATTTCGTTTTTTTAAACGAGGTTCGAGCGTCCGTTCGAAAAACCCTGACGGAGTTCGAATCCCAAAAACAGGCTTCGGGGACAGCCTTAGCGACTTACTGTGAAGCATGAAGTGTCATGTCTAAATGTGCTATACAAATAAATTTGATTGATTGATTGATCGTCTCTGTCTGGGCACCAGGCCGGTCCTCGCGGGCCCCGTCACAGACCCCCCGTCCGGGCTGACCTTGGTGTCCCTGCCGAGCCCGGGGCTCATGGTGCGGGACCAGAAACAGGCCATCCTCACCCAGAGCATACTGGACAACCTGGGGGAGGGGCTGGACGTGGGCGTGTCGGGCAATGTGGTGTACGGCCAGCGCCACGGAGACACCAAGGTCTTCTGGAGCTTCCAGAAGTTTGAGCAGAGCACGGACCGCCAGGAGGTCTCCAAGCTGCAGCCACAGCCGCTCTACCTCTTCAAGGACTTCCTGCAAGGTGAGCGCGCAGGGGCTGCCCTGTCAGGCACTCTTCCATTAAATAATGTTCCTTGCCTATATTACTACCTACTAGGGCTGACCCCTATTAGTCGATTAGTCGACTAATCGGTCGAAAGGAGCCGTAGTCGACTGGCCAACCTCTTAGTCAAAAAAATAATAAATAAAAATATCATTCTTTCCAAAAGAAAAGAGGCCTAGAAGCGTGGCTAACGCTAATGGCACGCATACCAGAGGCTAACTGCCTACGAAAACAGGCACAGAGGCACTGAAAGAGGATTTCACCCATCTAATGAACACACTAGACTAGACAAATATCAAGATGCATCCATCAGTGGACCAATTGCATGCTTTTGCAGAGGACAAGAAGCCTTCAGTCGACTCCTTCAGACATTAAGCACCCCCACAGCCCAAATGGAATGTTTTTTTTTTTTTTAAATAATTAAAAAAAAAAAATATTATACCAATAGTCGACTAATGGCAAATTTTGGCCAATCATAGTCGACCATCAAAATCCTTAGTCGGGGACAGCCCTACTACCTACTATACTAATATGTCTCTACTGTCATGCACTCTTCCACTAAAGAATCTACCTTGTCTATATTACTACCTAGTACCTACTATACAGGGCTGGGACTTTATCGCATTAATTTAGATTAATTAACTACAGAAAGAATTAAAAGTAAAAAAAATGTATGCATTATTGTGTAAGAATGTTACCTTTCAAAGGAGACCAGACTCATGCATGTGCTATAAGTATAAAGTATAATAAATGGCTAATAACTTTTTTTCTTAGTCTGGTTTGTTCATAAAAAAAAATATATGTCTCTACTGTCATGCACTCTTCCACTAAATAATGTTCCTTGCCTATATTACTACCTACTGTACTAATATGTCTCTACTGTCATGCACTCCTCCACTAAAGAATGTTCCTTGCCTATATTACTACCTACTATACTAATATGTCTCTACTGTCATGCACTCTTCCACTAAAGAATGTTCCTTGCCTATATTACTACCTACTATACTAATATTTCTCTACTGTCATGCACTCTTCCACTAAATAATGTTCCTTGCCTATATTACTACCTACTATACTAATCAGGGCTGTACAGTGCAACGAGGTTATCGCAAATTGCCTTAATATGGCCTGTGCGAGTGGAAAATAATATTTGGGGGCAACCTTGTGAGTAGTGATTTCAACAAAAAATCTGTCGGCGATGAATGAATTTACTGCGATAGCCTGTGTGAGAAAAAAAGATTTGCTTGTACTGTGAAGTGAATCTGGGCCACGCTATTCTACTTGGTAGTTGTAGTCTATCGTGCGATTAAATACCATGTCCCCGTCTGCGTAGAGTCCATACATCCAACACCAAATCCCATCATTCCTAGCGAACAATCGAAACGAAACTGAATGTGGCCTATTGCATCGCCAAAGAACTTTCAATAAGTTTAAGCCGCTAATTTTGCTCTGCAAGAAGAACAGAGCGGATATCAGTCCATCTTATGACAACCACGTCCGATGTGGAGAGATGATAAGAGACCATAGCCGATTAAATTAAGTCGGATCTGGCAGTGATGATTGACGGGGACACAGACACTTTTAACAAATGTCAGCCATGCATTAGGTGAGTAGCCCACTATTAGGACGTTTTTCAATACTTAAATACTGTCTACTTAAATTTCCCTCCGGGGATCAATAAAGTATCAACCTATCTATCTATCTAATAATGAGACAATATGCAAATAAGATAATACTAATAATTGTCACGGTTCCCCGTATGAAAGTGGCTTGCAACTTACTGCTGGTAAAATCACTGTTTATTTCTCGTTTTGCATAGTATTACATTCCTCTTCTATAAACAATCAAAGTCCTACCGTAAGAGCCTCATACGGGTCAATTAAACCTTTTTGATTAGAGTCTTTCCTTCGAGCTAAGTTGAACTGAACATTTCACTGTCAAAAGCGCAAACTTAACCCTTTGATCGCCGGGGTTAAATTCATAATTTACCATCCCTCGCCAGCCCTATTTAACATGGAGAAGTTCCCCTTCTTTGCAGGGCTATAACTTTTTAAATTGTATTGCTAAATTGACATTACCATGGCCCATTCAAAGTCCTATATCTATTGTTCAGGGTGTAGCAACGTTATACTTTTTCATTCACATATTCATACTAAAATATGGTCTAAAGTATAAGTATGTTTTTATCGTTTTCTGCAGCTTTCTCCAGAACGTGATTTATAGCCCTAAATGCATTGTATTGATGATTGTATACAGTTTGATAGCAATCGGCGCGAGATAAAAAATTTCAACTGGACGTGGTTCTAGAAGTTACTACGTATGATCTGATGTTGACCGGATGGGCGGGGGGTCGTTTATAATTCCGTGGGCAATGTTATATCATTCATCTAGTGTGGGTGATATGATCATTGGAGCAGTTAGTATAGAAGACATTACAAAATAACGCTGAAACTCACCGTAGCTTCCTCTCGCCGTTGGGAGATGAGCGTGGAACAGAATTTTTTCTATTATGGGATATAGAAATACCCGATCCATTTCCAGGTTGTATAATAGTATATACGTCCAAATCATGTTGTTTATCGAGTTATTGGCAACGGATCGATATCCATTGTGTCGAGCTCGAGTCCCGGGACCTATATAGCGAGTGATCGGACCAAATTGAAATGAGCACCAACTTCCACTTCCCTGTTTCTTCCCTGGGCGATCTGCCGATCGGCCACCAGATGGCGCTCTTGACAGGGGCTCACCAGTACATATAATGTCTCTGGGGGAGAAATATGAAATATTGATATCAAAGACGCTGTACAGCGTCATCGGCAGAATAAGCATGGCGGGGAATGACGTGTTTCAGCGTCAACGGCGATTAAAGGGTTAAACAAGGTTGCGTCGCAACACGTTTTCAAAATAAAAGTCACATACAAATACCGTAGTAGGCAGTGTTGGGCAAGTTACTTTTAAAAAGTAACTAGTTACAGTTACTAGTTACTTCTTCCAAAAAGTACCAAAATTACTTACTCAGTTACAAATGAACTACAAGTAACTAGTTACTTCAGAAAGTAACTATTGCGTTACTTTCAAGTAATTTTTTTACATAAACAACATACACAAATCTAAACTATTTTAATGTTGCTGTGGGACAAAGTGAGACTAGCTTCCAATCAAATGCCATGTACATAGATATTATAATTACTATGTTTATATAGTGGATCATACAAATACAAACACAATAGATGTTTTGGAACTTTTGATATGTATTGCCCCTCAACAGGCCACAACTGGGCAACATTAAATTATGCTTGTTAACACATTGACGGCCACGGGTAATAGACGGACCCACTCTATACGGCCACCTTATCATAACAAGTATTCATTGTGCGTGAGGCTGTTTGTAGAGCTAAATCTATACTTTATAGTATTGCTATCTGTCCATTCTCATTGTCAATTGACACCATACACACAACCGTCCCTTCAAAATGGCTCAAAGAAATATTTCTTTCATCAATACGTTCCCATTTTATAGCGTCTTGAATATAAGCATTATATGGGATTGGTCTGGTATATTTCCTGGAACGCTAGTTATAAGGCTAATAGCTAATAACGTTAAATCGAATGGCGTTTCGGCACTACAGAAGCTAGAGCTAAAAATCAAAATGCATATTGTCGGTATTCATGGTCCACCATGAATGCATGAAAGGGGGGGGGGGGGGGGCACGTTGTTTCTGATTATTGATTACCAATAACGGCGTTAGCCTCAGTAGCCACATTCGCTGATCGCCTGGTTGAGTATGAGAGCAAGGCCCGATTGGCCTGTAATTTACGTGAAAAAACTCTTACCGTGGGCCGGTTGGACTGCAAAAAGGATTTCCCAGTTATCGATCGCCATCTGGTAGATCGATATGTCCATTGGCTGATGATATATTCCTATACTGCATACTGATTTCGGCGTCGCAAAAGGTATTCCAAGCTACATGCTACAGGCATAGATTCAGCCTAGCAGGAAAGTCCATTCAAAGTAAAAAAATAAATAAAAGACTGTTCTGCCACAGGGAACACTGCATTATTGAGACAGCGCCCCTACAAGGATCTGGCCGGTAATGCACTTTTCCGAATTCCAAGAGTAGGGTACATCTGCAGTGCCGCTCGGTGACATTGAGTAGGTTATTAAAATGGAATAAAAGCCAAAACCCGTGGTTGGCCCTCTACCGTTGGATCCGAAACACGGACATGTCCGTGGTTGGCCCCGAAACGGTTAAGCACTATACCAAAAATAAATAACAAATATATACTGATTGATTGAACATTTTAATTAACAGATTGCAGAATGGGTACAGTACAGCTCAATACACACGATTGTTAAGGGGATGCAGATCAGAGAAAGACTTTCGTCTTGTTTACATCAGGGTCCCCCATTTTCAATTCATGACATTTATGACATACACAGATAGAAGAATCTAATCTAATCATCTAAACAAATCTAATCATGACATTTAAGACATGCATGACATACAGATATATATATCTCTGAGCACCTGAAGACTGTGCTATTAAACCAGGAAGTGCAGCACTATGTCAGCAGAGTAGAGCCTCCACTACTGCAATGCCCTGCGCTGCAACACAACTAACACAAGAGTGAACAAAAAACGCTCATGGACTGTCGTTGACTGCTCGCTTGTGTTGTTCGTTGGATTCGTTTTGGATTATTTGGGCTCGCCAAACAAACTATCAAAACGTACACAGACCCGCGGTCTCACGTTGACTGAACTCGCTTGTGTTGTCGCTGTGTGTCAGACTCTTTCGAACACCCGCCCACCTCTACCTCTGATTGGCTTACCATGACATTTTACTCAACCTCAGCCAATCGCACGCTGCCCACTAACCAAGGAAGAACAGTATGCCTCTCGGCGCAGAGATCTGTCTGATGAAAAAAACAGCTTCAATCATAGTAACGCACCGTCTTTTTTGGCAGTAACGGTAACAGCGTTATTAAGATTGGAAGAGTAATCCGTTAGATTACTCTGTACTGAAAAAACTAACGCTGTTAGTAACGCAGTTATTTATAACGCCGTTATTCCCATCACTGGTAGTAGGCCAATCAATTCTTGTAAAAAAAAGTCCCGGATATACATAAACATTAATTGGCATAGATCTCTATAAACGGCCCAACACATTGATCACTTTAGGCACACCCTGAAACCAGTAACATCACAAATATGAAGCAGGTAATTACCCATAAAAATAATACACCTTTCATGGGGTTATTTACAATAATAATAATTAATTGTATTTATGAAGCACTTTTCATTGTGAAACAAAGGTATGCAGAGTTTCTTGTCCTCCTGATTAATGCAATGGTGTGTGTGTGTTGTGGTGATCTCATTCAAGGAGCACTACAAGCGCGCACACACACACAGTTAGTTGTTTTTGTTCTATTAGTGATTTACACACTTTCTCAGTTGGTTCATTATAAAAGATACAAACCTGAAAACAAAAGCACTTAAATGTTAAATAAAAGGACGACAGTAATGAGGCAGGAGGAACATATTTCTTTGCACTATAATGATAAAATTGTTATTAAAAAAATTGCCCCTAAAAAATATTCTGTGCCCCTAAATTTCTCATTTAGGGGCACCTGTGCCCCTAGTGAAAAAGCGTAGCATACAGCCCTGCTAATATGTCTCTACTGTCATGCACTCTTCCACTAAATAATGTTCCTTGCCTATATTACTACCTACTATACTAATATGTCTCTACTGTGATGCACTCTTCCACTAAATAATGTTCCTTGCCTATATTACTACCTACTATACTAATATGTCTCTACTGTCATGCACTCTTCCACTAAATTATGTTCCTTGCCTATATTACTACCTACTATACTAATATGTCTCTACTGTCAATCATGCACTCTTTCACTAAATAAGCTGTGAATAAACGAGACAGGTGCTGGTCTCTTTGCTCAGTGAGACGGTTTGCTCGTCTCGTTTGTCTCATTGTCTTGTTTGTCTCGTTCGTCTCTTTGTCTCGTTCATCTCATTGTCTCGTTTGTCTCATTGTCTCGTCTGTCTTGTTCATCTCATCTGTCTCTCTTGTCTCGTTCATCTCGTCTGTCTCTCTTGTCTCGTCTGTCTCTCTTGTCTCTTGTCTCTCATCTCGTCTGTCTCTCGTCTCGTCTGTCTCTCTTGTCTCGTTCGTCTCGTCTGTCTCTTTCGTCTCATCTGTCTTTCTTGTCTCGTCTGTCTCTTGTCTCATCTGTCTCTTGTCTCGTCTGTCTCTTGTCTCGTCTGTCTCTCTTGTCTCATCTGTCTCTCTTGTCTCATCTGTCTCTCTTGTCTCATCTGTCTCTTGTCTCGTCTGTCTCTTGTCTCGTCTGTCTCTCTTGTCTCATCTGTCTCTCTTGTCTCTAGGGCTGACCTTCAAAGCTTTTTTTGGCAATCGAAGCTTCGGGGCCGAGCTTCGATTTTAATTCGAAGCTTCGAGAAATCTTATGTTGTGGGACTTGTACAGCACTTTGGTAAACTTTGCTGTTTTTAAATGTGCTCTATAAATAAAGTGGATTGGATTAATAGCCCCTTTCGTGACTGTGACGCAGCCAACAAGGTTTCACTCGGCTGCGCTGCCTGGGTGCAGTGGGGCTGCTCTCACAGCCAACGACATGACATTACATAATTATGTTGCAACCTTCGTCTATCAAGCAAACAATTATATTATATTTAATTTATAATTTATAATTATATCAGACAATGCACCTACAAAAGCAGATGATTACAATTAAATTTGCCAACTTGGTAACACATCATAGCAGCATAGGCATAGCCTTATTAATGTTTTGTGTGGCGTTGCCGTCGTGTACTACGATACTTACGTTTTTTAGGTGATTTGACAAAGTTGTTGTAGAGTTGTGATATGCCATTTTCTTCTGGCATATCTGGCACTCGGCTTTTTGGGCATTGTCTTTGCATATTTTAAAGTGTAACCACACGTCTGATGACTTCTTCGTCGACATGTCTGCTGCACATGTCCTTGTTGTTTTCAACACAGATAATCTCCACGTGCTTGTTGTAGAGAGGTGGAGTCGAGGCGCCGCATACTTTCGTTTCATTGGAATGGAGGCGCAAGATTTTGGAGGCAAAAGAATATATATATATAGTATTTAAGACAGCCCTACTTGTCTTGTCTGTCTCTCTTGTCTCGTTCGTCTCGTCTGTCTCTCTTGTCTCTCTCATCTCTTGTCTCGTTCATCTCGTCTGTCTCTCTTGTCTCTCATCTCGTCTGTCTCTCTTGTCTCTCTCATCTCTTGTCTCGTTCATCTCGTCTGTCTCTCTTGTCTCTCATCTCGTCTGTCTCTCTTGTCTCTCATCTCGTCTGTCTCTCTTGTCTCTCTCATCTCTTGTCTCGTTCATCTCGTCTGTCTCTCTTGTCTCTCATCTCGTCTGTCTCTCTTGTCTCTCATCTCGTCTGTCTCTCTTGTCTCTCTCATCTCTTGTCTCGTTCATCTCGTCTGTCTCTCTTGTCTCTCATCTCGTCTGTCTCTCTTGTCTCTCTCATCTCTTGTCTCGTTCATCTCGTCTGTCTCTCTTGTCTCGTACGTCTCATCTGTCTCTTGTCTCGTCTGTCTTGTCTCGTTTGTCTCTCTTGTCTCGTCTGTCTCTCTTGTCTCGTTCGTCTCGTCTGTCTCTCTTGTCTCTCGTGTTCGTCTCGTCTGTCTCTCTTGTCTCTCGTGTTGTTCGTCTCGTCTGTCTCTCTTGTCTTGTCTGTCTCTCTTGTCTCTCTTGTCTCGTCTGTCTCTCTTGTCTCTCGTGTTGTTCGTCTCGTCTGTCTCTCTTGTCTTGTCTGTCTCTCTTGTCTCTCTTGTCTCATCTGTCTCTCTTGTCTTGTCTGTCTCTCTTGTCTCGTCTGTCTCTCTTGTCTCTCGTGTTGTTCGTCTCGTCTTGTCTCTCTTGTCTTGTCTGTCTCTCTTGTCTCGTCTGTCTCTCTTGTCTCTCTTGTCTCGTCTGTCTCTCTTGTCTCGTGTTGTTCGTCTCGTCTGTCTCTCTTGTCTTGTCTGTCTCTCTTGTCTCTCTTGTCTCTCGTCTTGTTCGTCTCGTCTGTCTCTCTTGTCTCGTCTGTCTCTTGTCTCGTTCGTCTCGTCTTGTCTCCTGAAGCTCAGGACTCACGCAGCATCTTGTTCCTGCAGGAATGATGGAGTTCATTAACGGGAAGAAGACGTGTCCTCCCTGCTCGCTGCTCTTCTTCCTGGGAGAGAAGTGGCCTGACACCATGCCCTGGGAGAAGAAGCTCATCATGGTGGAGGTGAGAGATTACATTACAGTACATTACATTACATTAGATATTACATCACATTACATTACAGTACATTACATTACACATTGCATTACAGTACATTACATTACAGTACATTACACATTACATAACATTACACATTACATTACATATTACATTACAGTACATTACATATTACATTACATTACACATACATTACATATTACATTACAGTACATTACATTACACATTACATTACATTAGACATTACAGTACATTTACATTTAGTCATTTAGCTGAACGCTTTTATCCAAAGCGACTTACAAGTTCTGTACGACAAGTCATCAGGAAGGGCACAACTCTATCAGCTGAGTAACAATGTTCATCAAAGTGTTGCGTGTTACAGTGTAGGTTAGTTTATTAGGACAAGTGCATGACAGTAAGGTTAGTTAGGGTTAGGTCTTTTTTTTTATCTATATTTTTTTAATTTCAGATAATGGTTGAAGAAGTGCGTCTTTAGTCAACGGCGAAAGATTGGACGGGTTTCGGCTGTCCTAACTGGGGTGGGTAGTTCATTCCACCATTGTGGGGCAAGGACTGAGAATAGGCGACTTCTCTTTGATGACCCAAACGGAGCTTGGATAGGAGTAGGTCTGAGGCGGCCAGAAGATGCAGAGCGTAGGGGTCTTGAGGGTGTGTAGTTAGAGACCATTGACCGAAGGTAGGCGGGAGCGGTTCCCTTTGCCGCACGGTATGCTAGGTCGAGGGCCTTGAAGCGGATTCGTGCAGCAATGGGGAGCCAGTGCAGGTCCCTAAGAAGTGGGGTGACATGGGCCGACTTCGGTAGGTTTGAGATCAGGCGGGCAGCTGCGTTCTGAATGAGTTGAAGAGGCTTGGTGGCAGTGGCCGGGAGGCCAGCGAGCAGTGCATTGCAGTAGTTGAGGTGGGAGATGACTGTTGATTGGACGAGGAGTTGGGTGGCTTCTTTTGTCAGGAAGGGGCGGATCCTTCTGATGTTGCTCAGGAGGAATCTGCAGGTTCTGGTACATTACATATTACATCACATTACATATTACATTACATATTACATCACATTACATATTACATTACAGTACATTACATTACACATTACATTACAGTACATTACGTTACATATTACATTACATATTACATTACATATATTACATTACATATTACATTACATATGAAATTACATTACATTAAATATTACATTACATATTACATTAAATATTACATTACATTACATATTATTACATTACATATTACATTACATTGCAATGTATTGTCATCATACAGCACAAGTACAGTACAACAAAGTTGAAAGTGCAATAGTAATATACAATGTACAGTTGATTAAACTGGGTATAAAATATATAAATGAGTACTACTGAGTAATAGTGCTAATCAGATGTATGTACAGAGTTATAGTATTAATATGCACATTGATACAGGTATACAGTTATTTTATTTAAGTAAAAGTAGAAATACCCAGATAAAATAGTACTAAATAGTAAAGGTGAAACTCCATTGAACTCCATTTGACTTAAAGTGGAAATGAAGCAGTGAGCAATGTGATCCTAGTTTGTTTGTTGTGTACCTTGTGTAAGACAGGGTTCTATAATCAAATGTGAAATCTATCTTATTTGTCTGAAAAATCAAATATAATATCCCTGTTTTCAACATGGGCGCCGCCATTTTGTTGCTGACGTCATGGCTGACGTCATGGAGCTTGTTTGGTGTATACACTGCTGGTTAGTTGCCTATAGTGAATGGGTCAGTCGGTAAATAAAATGTTGCCTACAAAACAACGGGACCGCGGTGGTTCTGTTTGTATTGCTCCTGGCTGTTCAAACTAATTTTACCATGTGAGAGAGAGGAAAGTTGGTTAATTTCCACAAACTACCAGTGAAAAAAACAGTGTTGTTGGCATGTTGGCTCAGGCTGGCTGCACTCAGGCGGCGTGATCAGCCTGTTGGACAGGGAAGGAGGATCTGCAGAGAACACTTCATTGCCTCGGATTATGTTGTTGGGGGTGGAAGGTTTGTCCAGAAGACCACTAATCAGCTGAAGCCTGATGCGGTTCCCTCGGTCTTCGACAGACAGACCGGCGTTAGCTCTCGGGAGCGATCGCTAGCTAGTTAGCACCAGCCGGGGACCGGCGTTAGCTCTCGGGAGCGATCGCTAGCTAGTTAGCACCAGCCGGGGACCGGCGTTAGCAACTGGGAGCGATCGCTAGCTAGTTAGCACCAGCCGGGGACCGGCGTTAGCAACCGGGAGCGTCGCGGAGCATTCAGCCTGCTGGCTACCTAGATCCA
This sequence comes from Notolepis coatsorum, assembly GCF_963971535.1. Lineage (NCBI taxonomy): Eukaryota > Metazoa > Chordata > Actinopteri > Aulopiformes > Paralepididae > Notolepis > Notolepis coatsorum. The sequence continues at coordinate 16,797,835 of NC_140174.1, read as the reverse complement.
CTTCAACCAGCCGAGCGTCGGGAGCTCCAGCAGCTTGTCGATGTGCTAATAGCCTGGAGCCAGCTACCGTTAGCTTGCAGAGGCTCCAGCACACCGACAAGCTGTGTAGCCAGCTACCGTTAGCTTGCAGAGGCTATTAGCACACCGACAAGCTGTGTAGCCAGCAGGCTGAATGCTCCGCGACGCTGGTTGAAGTGGATCTAGGTAGCCAGCAGGCTGAATGCTCCGCGACGCTCCCGGTTGCTAACGCCGGTCCCCGGCTGGTGCCAACTAGCTAGCGATCGCTCCCGAGAGCTAACGCCGGTCTGTCTGTCGAAGACCGAGGGAACCGCATCAGGCTTCAGCTGATTAGTGGTCTTCTGGACAAACCTTCCACCCCCAACAACATAATCCGAGGCAATGAAGTGTTCTCTGGGGATCTTCATTCCCTGTCCAACAGGCTGATCACGCCGCCTGAGTGCAGCCAGCCTGAGCCAACATGCCAACAACACTGTTTTTTTCACTGGTAGTTTGTGGAAATTAACCAACTTTCCTCTCTCTCACATGGTAAATTTTGTTTGAACAGCCAGGAGCAATAAACAGAACCACCGCGGTCCCGTTGTTTTGTAGGCAACATTTTATTTACCGACTGACCCATTCACTATAGGCAACTAACCAGCAGTGTATACACCAAACAAGCTCCATGACGTCAGCAACAAAATGGCCGCGCCCATAATGCTAAATGCTTCAGAAATGCACACAACAAATCGTTTTTTCTTAGAAACTGCTTATTTTTATAACGTGATTTCTTCTGTGGCTTATCTAAATACTAATGTGATGCTATGAATATGTATTTATCGCACTGCTTCATTTCCACTTTAAAGTTGCAATCATTATTATTTTCTGACCACTAGAGGGCAGCATGGAGCCACTCGAAACATATTTATTTAAATAATAAATACGATTGCATGGGATCTCTGGGTGGCTGGCTCAATATCATCCTTGATTTCATCCAGAGTGATATTCTCCTTCGAAATATTCTTTCACAGTCACGCCTGGCATTACGATGCCTGCGTCTGGCAACAATTACTGCTGCCATGATCACCTGTGACGCTGGCATGATGCCTCTTTATAGCGCTTAGGGATTTGCGCTTATTTACCACCATGTCTGTGAAGACGGTAGGTGCGTAGCATTAACCGGTCGGTGCAATTGGCGCCGGCCTTTGTGGATACGGAGCAGATTTGGACGAGGCTCATTTACATAGAAAGGGGACATGTTCCGCCCCCATATTACCTCATTTAAATATGCGCCAATTGCACCGGACGCAATGCTGACGGAACGCAGTTGCCACCTCATTTCACCCGTTGCGCGTCCTCTGTGGATACCAAACAGAGTTTCAAAGCGATATGCACCGGCTTTGCGTCGGAAAAAGCCGTGCAAACCCTTTGTGGATCCCGCCCTGAGTGTGAGACTGACTGGTCAGCAAACTCTAAACAGGCTGTAGCTTTCCCTGTAATCTGAGTCCACACCAGTGCTGCCTGATCTCAGACTGTTAGCACCTAGGGCTGCATTTTAAATTTTGTCGTACCATTCTTGTGACAATGACAATAAAGATCATTCATTCATTCATTCATTCATTCATCCTTGCAGAGTCTCTGTGCAGTTCGACACACACACACGCACACCCACACACGCACACCCACACACGCACACACACACATTTTATTCTTCCATTTCACGTTGTATTTACACGATCTCTCCCCCAGGTGGTGCTAACAACACTTGACTTGCTGAAGAGTATGGCTGTGGAGGGTGGCGCCTCCTCCCTGCAGTCTGTGGACCTGCAGCTGTCCCTGCAGGAGTGTATGGACATGTGCACTGAGTGACCTCTGACCTCTGACCTGCTGCCCGAGACAAAAAGACTATCTGCCTTCTGTGCTTTAAAACCATTCCCTGGAACTCAGCATGGTTACCTTTCTTTAAAGATTTTAATCTCTTTGATTAGATTTGATTGTCCTTTTGAGAATAAACTAAAGGTTTGAATTTTGCGCCAAAGACAATAACGGATAAAGGAATAGATGGAAGACAGTCCTCTCTAGACCAGGGGTTCTCAAAGTGGGGTCAGTACCAATGACAATAATATTATCATGTATTTGTGTATCTCTCTCTTCTTGATCCTCCAATCACAACTGTTGCTGCAACAAAAGCAGTTATGATTGGAGGATGAAGAAAAGAGGACGGGGTCTTTGGTGTTGTTGTCAAATGTATGTTTACATTGGACTAATGTCTGCAAACACAAGAGCTGTAACAATGTACAAAGTGTGTTCTTTTATAATAAAACAGTTAATTTCATATCATGGCGTTTTAACTTACTTGAAAGAAGGCACATTTCATTTTGATAATTGTTTGCGCAGAGCCTACATGGAATGACCGTCGCTAACGATCGCCTGCCAGGTACATACTGTACCACTGTACTCCTGTGTGGCCATGACATACATCATTACATTACAGTACATTAACGGTTAACCTTCTGTAGTGTGGTAGTGAAAGGGTTACACTTCTGTATTGTGTTAAGGGTTAACCTTATGTAGTGTGGTAGTGAAAGGGTTAACCTTCTGTAGTGGTAGTGAAAGGTTAACCTTCTGTAGTGTGGTAGTGAAAGATTAACCTGTAGTGTGGTGGTGAAAGGGTTAACCTGTAGTGTGGTAGTGAAAGGTTAACCTTCTGTAGTGTGGTAGTGAAAGGTTAACCTGTAGTGTGGTAGTGAAAGGTTAACCTTCTGTAGTGTGGTAGTGAAAGGTTAACCTGTAGTGTGGTAGTGAAAGGGTTAACCTGTAGTGTGGTAGTGAAATGTTGACCTGTGTAGTGGTAGTGAAAGGGTTAACTGTCTGTAGTGTGGTAGTGAAAGGTTAACTGTCTGTAGTGTGGTAGTGAAAGGTTAACTGTCTGTAGTTTGGTAGTGAAAGGTTAACTGTCTGTAGTTTGGTAGTGAAAGGTTAACCTGTAGTGAATCGAAACATAGAGGTAAAGCTCAGAGGAGGGATATATATGAAGCATGTGTGAGATCAGTTCTCACTTCTCATGTATGGTTCAGAAATGTGGGCAATGACAAAAAGGGTGATGGTGGTGTTAAGGAGCTGTGATCGGAAGATGTTGAGGTATGTGGCGGGAGTCAGATGGGAGGACCAGTGCAGAGGTGGATGAGATCTGTGGGGTCAGGGAAATTGATTTCAAGGTGAGATATGGACGTCTCAGGTGGTTTGGACATGTGAGAAGATCGGAGGAGGGGGGGATGTTGAGAGGGGTGGAGGAGATGATTGTGGATGGGCGGAGGCCGAGAGGGAGACCGAAGCAGACGTGGAGGGGATGTGTGGAGAATGATATGAGGGATCTTGAGATACATGAAGACATGGCACAAAACCGTGCCTATTGGCGTGGAGTCATCGCCCCGTCCAACACTGTAGTGCGGGAAAAAGGACGTAAAACGAAGATGATGATGATGATGTAGTGTGGTAGTGAAATGGTTAATGATGCAGCAGGTCACAATATTATAAAGAGGACATACAAATTAAATTTTTCAAAGAAAGATTTTTATTGTACAGGAAATAATTACAAAGAAGATGGGTATAAAAATAACAGCCAAGCAGAAGACTGATCTGTGGACATGGATTATGTTTACAAAGTGTTTTATGTACATGGGACTGTACAAACATGCATAAATGGATTCATAAAAACACCTGTATCTCATGTATGACACTTGGCCTGGAGCATTCTTTGACAGTATTTCTGAATGCATATGTACAATATTATCTTAAAGATACAAGTAGGCTATGAACAGTCATTGAAGTATTAGTCTGTACTCTAGCATTTAAACCATGTCCATAAGTAGTGTCACATGCTGCACATTCACCTCCTCCAAAATAGATTAGGGATTCAGATATTTTGAATCTAATCTAAAATGTCCAAACATCTTCCAAAACATCTCCTTGAAAGTTCCAAAGCATTTCCTCAACCAGTTCTCTGCTTGGTGAGAGACATTACTAGCATAGTGAAGCCTATAGCTCTTATTATTCACCATCTCTCAGTCCATTCTCAGACCTACAGTTTGATTGATTGATTGAAAACTGTAGATTGCAGAATGGGTACAATACAGTATGGCTCAAAACAAACAATTGTTAAGGGGATGCAGACCAGAGAAAGACTTTCGTCTTGTTTACATCAGGGTCCCCCATTTTCAATTCATCATAACATTTATGACATACACGACATACAGTACTGTTTAAGAGACAGAGTTTCTAAAAGAGAGTATTTACATTTGAGGGGAGGAAACTACATTTGGGGGGGGGGGGTTGTACATTTACAGGGGCCAGTTTCGAATTACAGCCTCCCGTAGGTGCTCTTTGAGCGGTTTTGAAGGTGGGTAGGGATTCACATAATTTTACGGCTGAGGGTAGAGCATTCCACATTGATGTGGCATACTTACGAAATGTGTATAGTCCATTGTTTGAGCCGAATCTGGGTTGAACATGATTTGTGGAACTCCCTGGTCTGGTCTGAAGAGCTAATGTTTATAAGTTCCACAAATTCAGAACCCGATTCATTGTCTTTGGAGCAGCCTCCAGCCGACATCACAGGTTAGAGGGTTCTGTCTCTGACATACAGTATCGTTAGGTTATGACTATAACCAAGTTCTGTTAGTATAGCGACGCTCGGCATCGCTCTCTGCACTATCTCGCATAATGCACGCGCACTGAATAAAGACCACAAATGTACCTTTAATCCCAATATTCGTCTGACCACACCCCTATCAGCTTACCCATATAAGCAGGGGTGGGGCCACCCACTCGCCTCCTTCCCAAGCTTTCGCCACAAGGCGAGGTCAAAGGCTGCAGCGGCGTCGGATGCCGAGCGTCGCTATACTAACAGAACTTGGTTATAGTCATAAGCTAACGTTCTGTTCCGTATACGCTCTCGCTCGGCATCGCTCTCTGCACAAGGGAGGCCGAGCGAGAGCCAACGGCCGACAAATACACCCCGCTGACAGCCCCCCACAACCATCAGAACAGGGAGGGCCGAGCCCCCCCGACCCACCCTAATGGAGGGCACCCCCCCTATTAGGGGCTTCACGGGAGGGCGACGGACCCGACCGTGCGAAGAGGCACTCAAGCAACTCAACGCACAGGGTGAGCAGACCGTGGCTTGACCCCACGACTACACACACGCACAACCCGCATGCCACCCGGGAACGAACGGAGGAACAACCTCGTTACTGCCCCCAGAATCACGGGGTCAAGGGCAAACCCAACCCCGTGGCAAGGCCGTAGCAGCGGAGCGCGAAGGAAGACCCAGACCCACCAAAAGGGCTGGACTCCCTGGAATGGGGGCCCGGAGAAGTCCATGATGCCAGCATCAAGACCCCACCAGGTGGGCACGTAGTGCCCCGCCCCCCACATCGCCAGCGTATTCGGACAAAGGCCCCTCAGCCGAGCGGGCCCCGTCCCCCCAATAGTACACCGCCTGGCACACTGACCCTGCAACAGGCAGTCAGCATGGCCGTAAGCACACAAAAAAGGTTAACCAACGGAAGCAGGCAGCGCACCGGGGAAAAACCAGGCAACAGGCTATTAACCCTAGCCTGGAGACTGCGGACGAGACAGGCGCCAGAGGGGACAGCTGAACACAGCCGCCCCGGCGGAAGGAGCGTAAGCTGGCGGTGTTGCATGACCAAGCCTCCATATAAAAACCCCTACCCAGAGGGGTCGAGGCAGAGAAGGCTGACACGATTGGCAGACGTCATGAACGTGCAGGGGCACCCTCAAACGGTGAACCCGGGAGTTGACACTGCTCCAACACACCAGGGAATCAACCACCTCGGTGTTACCCAATGCGGTGGTTGTTCCTATAACCCCTCAAGAAAAAACTCCAAAACACACCTGCGGGTATACACCGGCTATACCGCAGTACAAGTGTTTCAGTTTTCAAAAAAGGGTTAACCCAGGCCTACGGGTCGACGAAACATTACTTCGGACCGGGCCTGGCGGTACGGGAAGCACAGGGTCACCAGAGGAGGTCAAAAACCACCCCCACAGGCCCCTCTTCGCCATGCGTGAGAGAGGAGCGAAAAAGAATGGAGAACCAGCCCCTAAGCACACCGTACTTGGTATTCCCAGGCGGTCTCCCAACCAAGTACTAACCAGGACCAACCTGTGTAGCGGCCGAGATCCGACGAGATCGAGCGTGTACAGGATGGCATGGCCGTAAGCCATTACGACAGTGCTGAGTAAAAACGTACCCAACCAGGGTCTCCATAGCGCTTAACCCTGTGACACCCGGACCGACCTGGCATTTTTCCCCCTGAAAAAAGCCCAAGTCCCTCAGGGTACCAGAACAGCAGATCTGCATCCCCGGCGGACAACGGGTTCAACTGATCCGGACCAGCGTGACCAGAACCAGTCCCGTGCCCTAACCACGCCGACATGCCTACTCCAGGAGAAAGGGCAGATATGCGTGTCGATCTTAACATGAAAAGAAGGCGCCACCCAGACGTTCGGGCGAACCGCGCCTGGTGGCCCACCCCAAGGGCGTGAGACCCCTCTACATATGTTCAGATCCATTCCGTCATCATCCCCCAGACATGAACGAGAATCCGTCGAAAACCAACCCAGGTCGTGGGATTTGGTCGTCGGAAGAGGAAAAACCCCCATCTCAGTTGCTTTATAAAAACGCCGTTTTAACCACAAGCAACCAAGGCGCGCCAGTCAGTCGCCTGTTTACAGCAAGCTAGCACTATACGTGCGTCGGGACACACCCCCATCAATGAACAGGCTATTTAGACCTGTCATTGAATCCCCAAGGCGCCCAGGGGAACGACAAGAGGGGTGTGACACTCCCTAACTCCAACACTTTTTGAATAGAAAAGAAGGAAGCATCAACAGTATGTATCCCAGTCTACACACAGCCGGGGGTAAAAATGTTTCACATTTTTACATCCCACCACCCTCCCATAGGAAGGAGACGGGGATCCCCAGAGAGACTTCCCACGCGAGCTGTACAGATTGAAAAGAATATATTGCACCTTGAGCCATGTAAAAAATTGGTTTTAGGGCTCTCCGGGGAAGAGGCACTGAACCCATACACACTCAATAATCGAATTGAATCGAATACATATACAATAGAATAGGACCCTTCTAGAGGGTCCACTCACTTTGACAATCTGAGGAGGAAGGCTCTGTACTCTGATGGAGGCTCCCTCACATGGAAGAAGGAGTCCGAACTCACAGAAGGCCCGAATAGGCGCTTGGTGAGGAGGAGCCCTGACCACCCCCCTGAAACAGATCCATCACATGGACCTGAACAGCAGTAATGGTTGCGGCCCACTAGTTAAAACTACAATGGTCTTCAGACCAAGGCCTTCTGTCGCCTAGGTGGCTGAACAAAGGACCCTAGCCTGGGGCCGGTTTCCATAAACATTGTCAAGTAGCCCCCATAGCACTAACAGACAAGTGAAGCCCGCCAGCAACAGTACTCACCCAACCTGAAACCCACCGCTTCTCACAACAGCGGCGCGTCCGACAGTTCAGCTGTGGCCTGACAGGTTTCACCCAAACAAACACAGCAAGGAACTGCAGTTGAGAAGCATGCAGCGGCGTGCTCCCAATACGAAAACCGGTGGAGGGTTTTTAGAATGATCATCTTCTTCCAGACACTCCAGTACGAAGACAATATCGCCGTATTTTCTCGAAAATAGTGAGAGAGAAAATAAAGATATGATGTCAACGTATCCTTGTTTCCCAAAGCTGCTCCTAATCCTTTCTTCCATCATGGTGTCAAGTGTGGGGATCTACCGAGGCACTTCTTCCTTGTGGTGAAAGCGAGAAGGAGGCGAGTGGGTGGCCCCACCCCTGCTTATATGGGTAAGCTGATAGGGGTGTGGTCAGACGAATATTGGGATTAAAGGTACATTTGTGGTCTTTATTCAGTGCGCGTGCACATATGCGAGATAGTGCAGAGAGCGATGCCGAGCGAGAGCGTATACGGAACAGAACTAGCTTTAGGATAGAGTGGCGGCGCTTGTTCCTATATGGACTAAACTGTCCTGGGGCACACATAATAATACCATTATGTGGATTCTTAAAATGGGTGGATTCCCCTTTAACACTTTGAGCGCCGGCCGTATTTTCCTTTTTACCCCCTTGAATGCCACGGTCCACGGCCAATGTTAACGTTAATATCACCTAATCTATGTTTTAAATTATGGCTATGTGTCTAATCTGCCCATCGCTTATCAAAGACTCATTTTCCAGTCAACATTGGCAAGGCAGATTGTATTTTTATCGCTTCATTTCCGTTTGATAGCATTTTGAAAATCACCCGTTTTCCGGGGAAAAACAACCCATGCCTATGATAATCGCCTTTTACTGGAATATTCCAGAACGTTGTCATTTGTCGGCCTATTTATGAATCGTTTTCAAATAAATGCTAGATGATCGATAGTATATGTGTGCGCCAGTGCATGTGAGCGGATCGGAGCGTGAGCGGTGCGGGGCGCGGAGCGGCCGGTTTTGACGTGAGCGAGGAGTGGGTTTTAAAATGAGTCGGCGCGACGTCCGGAGCGAGAGTTCTCCTCCGCTCCAATCCACTCCAGGCCGCTCACAGTGGTTTAACACTGTTGATGTAATATACATGCAGTACAATGCCAAAGCAACAGATGGCAATGTACAAACATGAAGGCCATTTTCAACCAATGAGAAGGGTGAACCTGTGATATCCGGTTCAGGCTTCACTCCTCCTCCTTCACTCACTCCTGTTAGAAAAAGTATCGACGTCATTGTTGTTGTCGTTAGCTTACATGCTAACGTTAATGGCAGCGACCATAGCATTGTGGCTCGGCTAGCCTATCATCGCTTAATAGAGCTAGTGAATGGATAAACAATGTTATTTAACATTGCAGAATGGGTACAATTACAATGCGGCTCAATACAAACAATTGTTAAGGGGCCCAGGGGGTGTAGACTGTTGTAGTTTGAGCTAATTTACACCATGCTCCAAAAAAAAAAAAAAAACTGCCGAGCGATCTGGCGCGGGGAGCGCTCGATTCAAGGTGAGCGGGGAGCGAGCGGAGAGCGACTTGGGGGCGGGGTCAACATGAGCGATTAGCGGAGCGGACCAAGCTTTAAAGAGCGAAGAGCGGATTTCTCGGCCGCGCCGATCCGCTCACGTGGCCTGGTGTGCGCACGCACGCTCGTGCCGTGCGCTGATAATCGCTGCTCTTATTTCCTCATGGCTTTTACAGTAAAAACAGCCATATCACATATCACATAAACGCTTATATCTCTGTGAAAACGAGTCTGATTATCCTAACACTGATAACATAGATTCCTTACCTGAGGTCAGATGGTATCCAAATGGTGTATTCCAATTTCCGATCGCCATTCAAAAAAATCGATAAATGTATTGATCAACCGTGTATACAGTAGAACACATGATCCGCGCGGCTCAGAGGCTCCAGAATGAATTCTGGTAGACCCCGGCTGCATCAGTGAGAAGTAAAATGTGGAGTCAGAAATCCGTTCTCCCATTCACTTTCATTGAGTCCATTACAAAAGGGTGATTTACCATCTGGGAGACGATAGGGGGTGCTTTTTTCACATCTGATCGCCGGCGGTCCCTGGATCTCCAAGGGTAGGCTCGTGTGATGCAATATGATTTCAGATTGCTAATAAAAAAATTTAAAAAAAACACCCGAGAATAGCCGTGACGTGGCATTCAACGGTCGGGTCGTAAACCCGAATATTCTCGGGCGTGGCACTCAAAGTGTTAAAGCGCCTCTAAACGCCACAAATAAATCAATTGAGAGACTGCCATTTAGTGGTTAAATGCATGCTATTGCAATATTGGTGCCAAAGGTCAGCCAATAGAAGATTGCAATAGCACGTGTTTGACCATGAGGTGGCAGTCTCCCAATTGATGTATTTGTTGTGTTTAGTTGCTCTTTAGGTAAAGTGTGACGACCAGTATAGGGAGGTGTAGTCTGACGTCACTGGTTGTTCCACCCGTATAGGGATTTATCATTGGGAAAATGGATTATCGGCTATTGTAACAATTCTGCCGCATGGAAATTGAAAAGCTTTAAATTTGTGCACAAAATTAGTTCCCTTCTATCACTAACATTATTGTTTAAAAAATGTTGGTTGAAATAAAATTTCGCGTTTTTTTTTATGATTAACACTTTAACTGCCGAAGGTTAAATTCATGATATACCATCCCTTGCCAGCTCTATTTGTCTATGGAGAAGTTCCCCTTCTTTGCAGGGCTATAACTTTTTAAATTCTATTGCTAGATTGCCATTATTAGGGCCCATTCAATGTCCTATATGTATTGTTCAGGGTGTATGAACGTTAAACTTTTTCATTCACATATTCATACTAAAATATGATCTAAAGTATAAGTATGTTTTCATCTCTTTCTGCAGCTTTCTCCAAAAACGTGATTTATAGCCCCAAATGCATTATATTGATGATCAAATACAGTTTGGTAGCGATCGGTGCCAGATGAAAAATTTCAAATGGACATGCTTCTAGAAGTTTCTACGTATCATCTGATGATGACCGGATGGGCGGGGGATCGTTTATAATTCCGTGGGCAACGTTATACCATTCATCTAATGTGGGTCAAATGTTCATCATAGCAGTTAGTGTCGAACACGGTAATACTACACGCTAAAACTCACCCCAGTCTCCGCGGGCCGTTGGGCGATCAGCGTGGGGTAGACAGTTTTCCATTATGGGATGTCGAAATACCCGGTCCATTTCCAGGTTGTATAATAGTATATACGTCCAAATAACGTTGTTTATTGAGTTAGGGCGAGCGATCTATTATCGAGTGTTTCAAGATGGAGTCGCGGGAGCTATAGAGAGTGGCCGGAAGTAATATGGGTGATCAGCACTTCATCCACATGACTTCCTGTTTGGCGCTTCTGCCGATCGGCCACCAGATGGCGCTCTTGAACCGCTAGAGGGTTGAGAGGAGGCCAGCACTGTGTCTCAGGGCTGCGGAGGAAAAATATGATTTCGATCACAGATTTTTGAAATATTGATATTAAAGACGAGTTAGGGCGTCCTCTGCAACTTTAGCATGGCTAGGAAAGACGCCTAAACACGTTTTCGGCACTTAAAGTGTTAATTGCGAATATTTTCATTGTTGAGCTATAGATTGTGGATGAATAAGCACAGAAAGGTACACCATGCCAATGTTAATGCTTTATTTGTTTTAAACGAGGCGATTTAGAAATGAGCAATGGGGAAATACATTGCGTTGGACAGAGGGTGGAACACGGAAAACGGCAATGATGTAACCACTACACCTCCCTATAGTCTCTCCCCCTGTGGCTCCTCCCCCGTGGCTCCTCCCCCTGTGGCCCCTCCCCATGTGGCTCCTCCCCCCTGGTCGCATGAATACTTTCGGCAGCCCACTTGTCCTTCCGCATTGCTCTGATTGGCTGAGCGCACGCATGCGCATGAGCCGCGACGCGCTCCTCAGCCGAGATGCATCCAGCTCAAGTGGGCTGCCGAAAGTATTCACGCCCCCTGGTCTCCCTAGACGCCTCTCCTCAGGGCCTGGCGGACTCCCCCATGGCTCCGCCCCCATGGCTCCTCCCCTGTGGCTCCTCCCCCATGGCTCCTCCCCCGTGGCTCCTCCCCCGTGGCTCCTCCCCCCTGGTCTCCCTAGACGCCTCTCCACACTCCTGTGGAGCTCCTGCCTCAGAAGGTCTCTCTCCTCAGCGCCTGGCGGACTCTCCTGTGGAGCTCCTGCCTCAGAAGGTCTCTCTCCTCAGCGCCTGGCGGACTCTCCTGTGGAGCTCCTGCCTCAGAAGGTCTCTCTCCTCAGCGCCTGGCGGACTCTCCTGTGGAGCTCCTGCCTCAGAAGGTCTCTCTCCTTGCGGATGCCTTGCAGCACCGTGCGGTTCTCCTGCGCCCGACGCACCAGGTAGGGAAGAGTGTCGTCCACCGAGCCGTACGGCACCGATTTATACACAGCATAGCCTTCCTGGGCTGAGGGAGGGAGGGAGGGAGGGAGGGAGAGGAGGGAGAGGAGAGGAGGGAGGGAGGGAGGGAGGGAGGGAGGGAGGGAGGGAGGGAGGGAGGGAGGGAGGGAGGGAGGGAGAGGAGAGGAGGGAGAGGAGAGGAAGGAGGGAGGGATGGAGAGGAGGGAGAGGAGGGAGGGAGAGGAAGGTAGGAGAGGAGGGAGAGGAAGGTAGGAGAGAAGAGGAGGGAGGGAGAGGAGGGAGGGAGAGGAAGGTAGGAGAGGAGAGGAGGGAGAGGAAGGTAGGAGAGGAGGGAGAGGAGGGAGGGAGAGGAGGGAGAGGAGGAGAGGAGGGAGAGGAGAGGAGGAAGAGGAGGGAGAGGAGAGGAGGGAGGGAGAGGAGGAAGGGAGAGGAAGGAGAGGAGAAAGAGGAGAGGAGGGAGAGGAAAGAGAGGAAGGAGAGGAGGGAGAGGAAGGAGAGGAGGGAGAGGAAGGAGAGGAGGGAGAGGAGAGGAAGGAGAGGAGGGAGAGGAAGGAGAGGGGGAGAGGAGGGAGAGGAGGAAGAGGAAGGAGAGGAGGGAGAAGAATGAGAGGGAGAGGAAGGTAGGGCATGGAGGGAGGGAGGGAGGGAGGGAGGGAGGGAGGATGGATGGATAGATAGATAGATAGATAGATAGATAGATAGATAGATAGATAGATAGATAGATAGATAGATAGATAGATAGATAGATAGATAGATAGATAGATAGATAGATAGATAGATAGATAGATAGATAGATAGATAGATAGATAGATAGATAGATAGATAGATACTTGGTTAAATAATCTAATAAGGGGACATTTGGGAAATGTCTTCAGCAGCAGTGTACCAGGAATCAGTATATAAATAAATACACAACTAAAATAAATTATACAATTGACATATTACCCACTGTGAAGATTACGCACTTTATAGAATACATTTTACCTGATGAAGGTTTAAGGATCGAAATGTTGTACTTTAAATAAATAAAGTCTATCTAAGTAAAAAGGCCAGTCCAAGTAACAGACCGATGCAAACTATAAACAGACAAGAATACTAGCTTCCTCCACTTCCTCTCTGTATCTGAAACAACACTAACCAAGAGTGAGGGAGACGTGGTCACACATCCCCAGCAGCTGTCCGTAGCACACTGAGCCGCCATCTTTATCTATCCCCAACTCCCCCATCCTGGGGATAAAGAGAGACCAGTAAGTTTAGATAGCATGTCGCCTCAGGCTGTAACACTTAAAGGAACACGCCAACATTATGGGGAATGCGCTCACAGTACTGGGCTAGATCCACAAAGAATGGATTGCACGGTGCTAGTTGCACCCTTTCTTACAATTCATTATGAATTGAAAATGGGGGACCCTGATGTAAACAAGACGAAAGTGTTTCTCTGGTCTGCATCCCCTTAACAATTGTGTGTATTGAGCCGTACTGTATTGTACCCATTCTGCAATCTGTTAATAAAATTTTCATTCAATCAATCACTGTGCAGATTGATTGATTGAATGAAAATTGTATTAACAGATTGTAGAATGGGTACAATACAGTACGGCTCAATACACACAGTACTGAGGGAATGACAGTTCTCTGGTGTAAATGTTGTTATTATCTTTGAACTGTAGCTTCTAACCGTTTTGCGGCCAGTTTGACTGACTCCTCGTTGTGAGTGGCGACTATGATACGGTAGCGCTCGGGATTCTGGGATATGACCTCCAGCATGACCTCCAGGTTGCCGTTGTAACTGAACAAACAAATTAAAGATATTAGGGGGGGGGGGGGGGGGGGGGCAGCACACACATCATTAATCCAGACGTCTTAAGTATTTTCACTCACATTAAATTCAGATTAAATTCAGTGAACCTGGATGACTTTTGAGTTTAAAGGGGAATGCCACCCAAGAATTCACACATGTTGAATTGGGGCTCTGACTTTATGAGGCTGTAACACCGGCTCTCTCTATCTCTCTCTCTCTCTTTCTCTCCCTATCCCTCTCCCTCTCCCTCTCTCTCTCTCTCTCTCTCTCTCTCTCTCTCTCTCTCTGAATGACTGAATTGTAGTCTCCTGGTTATGACTCCACTGTGATGTCTCTCTCTCTCTCTCTCTCTCTCTCTCTCTCTCTCTGAATGACTGAATTGTAGTCTCCTGGTTATGACTCCACTGTGATGTCAGCAAGAAACCACATGCAAAGAAATACAAGGCAACAACCAGACCAGCTATTAGTTTCCTGTGTGGTCTGAGTAACCTGCTAGGAGGGAGGGGTCAGATGACACACCTTTTGATCTATTTTGTGAGTGGACCATTCTATTTGTGGGCGGGACATTACAGGTGACCAGGAACAATGTGTTAATGTGTTTACTCATGGAGTAACAAAGGTTCATATAAAGAGCTTAACCTGAATAAAACCACAAGAAGGATACATGGCCTTTATATGGTAACCTATAATATATAATATAACCATATTATGGTTAACATGCAGGTTACTCTCCCATTACCCACCAGATCATACCTGCCGTTGGTGTCCTCCCACGATTGGTGGACAGGGTCTGAGCGGCCTTCCTTATTGGCCAGTTTCCTCTCCTTGTCCATGTAGGCCCCCCTCACCAGCTTGACTCCCAGACAGAAGGACTCAGTGATGGACAGATGCACGGCCTCTAGGATGAGAGACCTGGACTCCTGAGAGAGAGAGACAGAGAGAGAGAGAGAGAGAGAGAGAGAGAGAGAGAGATACTCAGTGATGGACAGACGCAGAGCCTCTAGGATGAGAGACCTGGACTCCTAAGAGAGAGAGAGACAGAGAGAGAGAGAGAGAGAGAGAGAGAGAGAGAGAGAGAGAGAGAGAGAGAGAGAGAGAGAGAGAGAGAGAGAGAGAGATACTCAGTGATGGACAGACGCAGGGCCTCTAGGATGAGAGAGAGAGAGAGAGAGAGAGAGAGAGAGAGAGAGAGAGAGAGAGAGAGAGAGACAGAAGGACTCAGTGATGGACAGACGCAGGGCCTCTAGGATGAGAGACCTGGACTCCTGAGAGAGAGAGAGAGAGAGAGAGAGAGAGAGAGAGAGAGAGAGAGAGAGAGAGAGAGAGAGAGAGAGAGAGAAGTGAATTTATTACAATGTATTGGTTATTTGTTTTTTCTATATTAACCGGGAGGGTATTAGGCCCATTATCACAGAGTCAGAGAGCAGGAAGCAGACAAGGAAAGGCAGAAAATAAATGTTGTGATCTTTGTAAAGTGATAAAAGCAACAACAACAACAAAAGAGAAACAGAACAACAGCTACCTTTAGATAGCTCTGGTATGTGTTCCAGATCCAGGCGCCATCTTGGTTGAACTTCTTCATCATCGCCATGGTGACGAGGGAGAGGGCGGGGTTCATGTATGTGTACTCCGCGTCGACCAGAACCCGCACCTTGTGGACGCTGGCCTGAGAGGTACAGTACAGAGGAGGATCTGAACTACATCTCAACGCTACAGAACGCTTACAAACTCAACCTCCCATAATGCATCTGTACCTCTCCTATCGCGTTGAGTCTCCTCAGGCCACACAGGAAGTGTTCGTTCTCACTCTCGTCTAAACCGGGGAAGTTGATAGGCTGAGACGGACGTGTTCGGGAGCAAAGATCAAAGGTAATGTATCAGAGGCAGCATAGCTACCATCATTTTATATATTCTAAATATATAATGTTCATATTATTATGGTAAATATTGTGGACTTACCTCTCCATCCATAGCTTTGACCAGCAGGTCCAGGTCAGAGGGTTGCTGAGAGAGCAGAGTGGTGAGTCTCACCTTCAGACAGACAGAACAGACACATGAGTCCCTGACAACAGACATGACAACAGACACAGAGCTAATGAGTCCATGACAACAGACATGACAACAGACACACAGATCATACATGACAACAGACACACAGATCATACATGACAACAGACACACAGATCATACATGACAACAGACACACAGATCATATATGACAACAGACACTGTGAGGAAATATAGAAGACTAACTCAGTAGTTAACATGAATGAATAGAAGACTAACTCAGTAGTTAACATGAATGAATAGAAGACTAACTCAGTAGTTAACATGAATGAATAGAAGACTAACTCACTAGTTAACATTAATTAATAGAAGACTAACTCACTAGTTAACATGAATGAATAGAAGACTAACTCAGTAGTTAACATTAATTAATAGAAGGCTAACTCAGTAGTTAACATGAATGAATAGAAGACTAACTCAGTAGTTAACATTAATTAATAGAAGGCTAACTCAGTAGTTAACATTAATTAATAGAAGACTAAGTACATTTTTCAAGATGGAAAGTAAGTTTGTTTGTTTTTGTTTTTCTCTTGTCAGTGAATAAAGTATTTATTTATTTATTGTACATTTTGTGATGTCATCGTTTTGACCGTTTAATCTGTCTGGTTGTCTGGTTTGATATGAAGAAAAGAAATTATATTAAAAAACAACCAGGTCAAACAGCGAGGAGTAACCTGCCATGACATGTTTCCCAGCTAAATAACACGCTACTGACTCCACACACAGATTAAACTACATGTCTCCCAGCTCAATAACACGCTACTGACTCCACACACAGATTAAACTACATGTCTCCCAGCTCAATAACATGCTACTGACTCCACACACAGACTAAACTACATGTTTCCCAGCTGAATAACACGCTACTGACTCCACACACAGACTAAACTACATGTTTCCCAGCTGAATAACACGCTACTGACTCCACACACAGACTAAACTACATGTTTCCCAGCTGAATAACACGCTACTGACTCCACACACAGACTAAACTACATGTTTCCCAGCTGAATAACATGCTGCAGACTCCACACACAGACTAAACTACATGTGATCACATGGGACACGGTGGACGCCGTCATGTCTGTCGTCAGGGAGACGGTGACTCACACAGAGCTCCGGGCTCAGCAGGGCCGTGATCTTCAGTTGCATCATGGGATCTTTGCTCCAGGTGTTGCTGTGGGACATCCTCACGCACTCCAACATGGCCGCCAGGTTGTCGTCGTATCTCTGCTCACTGGCGGCGACAACATCATGTCTAATGTCAGAGCCTTCAGACTGAAAGAGGGATTTTTAAACGCCAATACAAATTTTATTGGAGGTAAAATGGTGTCCATTTGGTTTGTTTTGTTTAGTTTTTTACATAGTGGCTAAATCAGTGTTCTCATTGTTATTGTATATAATTCTTTATTGCCCATATTTATTGTAACGTATAATATAACCGATATCTGCACCTTTGTTTACACTGTTTATTTTTCTCATATTTTTATATTCAGTTTACATTGTATTGCCTGTATTTATTAATCTATTACCCCACCCATAATAAATGACCTCCTTACCCTCCTTTTAAATAGCCCTCATTCATTGGGTATTGTTACATCCCTCCCTCTTTCCTAGGCTGTCTCTCTCTCTCTCTCTCTCTCTCTCTCTCTCTCTCTCTCTCTCTCTCTCTCTCTCTGTCTCTCTCTATTTCACCCCCCCCCCTCTCTCTCTCCCCTCTCTCTCTCTCTCTCTCTCTCTCTCTCTCTCTCTCTCTCTCTCTCTCTCTCTGTCTCTCTCTATTTCACTCACTCTCACTTTCTCTCTCTCTCTGCTCTCTCTCCCTCTCTCTCACTCTCGCTCTCCCCCCCTTCAGGTGTGTTGTTGGCTCAGGCTCCCAGCTGTGAGTCATCTACTCATTAATTCCTCTGCCATAAAGCTCCAGTCTATTCACCACTTTGTTGCCAGTTTCGTAACCTCTGTCTCATTCTGCCTGACCCTGGACCCCTGATAGTAACAGCAGACTGTACCCGCTGCCCTCATGCATAGTAACAGTAGACTGTACCCGCTGCCCTCATGCATAGTAACAGCAGACTGTACCCGCTGCCCTCATGCATAGTAACAGCAGACTGTACCCGCTGCCCTCATGCATAGTAACAGCAGACTGTACCCGCTGCCCTCATGCATAGTAACAGTAGACTGTACCCGCTGCCCTCATGCATAGTAACAGCAGACTGTACCCGCTGCCCTCATGGTAACGTCGAACCGTCCGACTACATGCCAGCTGGACCGTCTACCTTCCCCACTCCTCCAGACCATAGCACCAGACATCCTCCCATTCCTAACTGCAACCATCAACTCCTCACTCAACTCGGGGGTGGTCCCCACCTCCCTAAAACAAGCCAGAGTCACGCCCCTCATAAAAAAACCATCCCTGAACCCTACCGTCATAGGCAACTACCGTCCTGTCTCTCTTCTCTCCTTCCTTTCTAAAACACTTGAACGTGCTGTATCCAACCAACTTACTGCTTATCTCTTACAGAATGACCTCCTAGACCCTAATCAGTCAGGCTTCAGAACTGGTCACTCCACAGAGACAGCCCTCATTGCGGTCACAGAGGCACTTCACTTAGCAAAAGCGAAAGGCCTCTCCTCTGTCCTGATTCTCCTAGATCTATCTGCAGCCTTCGACACAGTCAACCACCAGATCCTCCTCGCGGCCCTCGCAGGAATGGAAGTGGCTGGCTCTGCGCTGACATGGTTGTCATCATACCTCAATGACCGCTCCTACCAAGTGTCATGGAGAGGGACCCTGTCGGCCACCCGCCCCCTGCGGACGGGTGTCCCCCAGGGCTCGGTTTTAGGACCCCTTCTCTTCTCCCTCTACACTAAATCACTGGGTAACATTATCACGTCTCATGGCTTCTCCTACCACTGTTATGCCGACGATACTCAACTCTTCCTCTCCTTCCCTCCCTCAGATATCCACGTCTCTGAGCGGATCTCGGCCTGTCTGTCCGACATCTCCGCCTGGATGACGACCAACCACCTCAAACTGAACCTAAGCAAAACAGAATTGCTCCACCTGCCGGCCAAATCCTCCCCCCTGACCGACCTTTCCATCACAGTCGAGAATGCAGCTGTGACCGCGTCCCCGACCGCCAAGAACCTTGGTGTTGTCCTCGACGACCAGTTGAACTTCTCTGCTCACATCGCAGCGACAACCAGAACCTGCCGATTCCTCCTGAGCAACGTCAGAAGGATCCGCCCCTTCCTGACAAAAGGATCCACCCAACTCCTCGTCCAATCAACAGTCATCTCCCGCCTCGACTACTGCAACGCACTGCTCGCTGGCCTCCCGGCCACTGCCACTAAGCCTCTTCAACTCATTCAGAACGCAGCGGCCCGCCTGATCTCAAACCTACCGAAGTCGGCCCATGTCACCCCACTTCTTAGGGACCTGCACTGGCTCCCCATTGCTGCACGAATCCGCTTCAAGGCCCTCGACCTAGCATACCGTGCGGCAAAGGGAACTGCTCCCGCCTACCTCCGGTCAATGGTCTCTAACTACACACCCTCAAGACCCCTACGCTCTGCTTCTTCTGGCCGCCTCAGACCTACTCCTATCCAAGCTCCGGGAGGGTCATCAAAGAGAAGTCGCCTATTCTCAGTCCTTGCCCCACAATGGTGGAATGAACTACCCACCCCAGTTAGGACAGCCGAAACACGTCCAATCTTTCGCCGTCAACTAAAGACGCACTTCTTCAACCATTATCTGAATAAAAAAAAATAAAAAAAAATAAAAAAATTATCTAACCCTAACTAACCATACTGTCATGCACTTGTCCTAATAAACTAACCTACACTGTAGCACTCAACACTTTGACGAACATTGTTACTCAGCTGATAGAGTTGTGCCCTTCCTGATGGCTTGTCGTACAGAACTTGTAAGTCGCTTTGGATAAAAGCGTCAGCTAAATGACTAAATGTAAATGTAAATGTAAAAAATGCATAGTAACAGCAGACTGTACCCGCTGCCCTCATGCATAGTAACAGCAGACTGTACCCGCTGCCCTCATGCATAGTAACAGCAGACTGTACCCGCTGCCCTCATGCATAGTAACAGCAGACTGTACCCACTGCCCTCATGCATAGTAACAGCAGACTGTACCCACTGCCCTCATGCATAGTAACAGCAGACTGTACCCGCTGCCCTCTCCCAGGTCCTCCTCGATGGGCACGGCCAGCATGGGCCTCATGCCCAGGGAGCTCATCTTCACCATGGACTGTCCGATCTCTGCCTCGCTCTCCCCAGCCACGAACTGGGCGTAGACCGAGGGCCGCAGGAACCAGGAGAAGCCCCTCCTCCCCAGGACGCTCCGCGCGACGGACATCAGCTAGGAGAGCAGAGGTGAGACATTTAAAGGCCCAGTTCGTAAAAAACAAATGTGTAGTCCCACCAACAACAGTTAGAAAGCTAATAGTAATAGAGACATATTGTCATTCTGTAGTTCGCTGTCTGAGCTCCTGACATGAGTTTTAATTGCTGTTATGTTATTATGTTTGTTTATGTTGGTGATGTTTGTAAAAACTGGAGCAAAACAAACTTATATTTAGATTTGTGACGAGGTTAGATAAGGTTAGATGAGGTTAGAATGGGGTTGGATGAGTTTCGATGAAATTAGAATGGGGTTAGAGGAGGTTAGATGAAGTTAGAATGAGGTTAGACGAGGTTAGACAAGGTTAGAAAGGTTAGAATGTTCCAAATCAAACTCTTTCAGAATGTACAGTAAATGTATATCTTTGACAGATGCAGCCTAAAGGGGAATGTCCCCCATTTAAAAAGAAAGATTCAATATGTTATTCCTGTGTCCTGAACTGTCCTGGGGCACAGGAAGAACATACTGACTGAACTGTCCTGGAGCACAGGAAGAACATACTGACTGAACTGTCCTGGGGCACAGGAAGAACATACTGACTGAACTGTCCTGAGACACAGGAAGAACATACTGACTGAACTGTCCTGGAACACAGGAAGAACATACTGACTGAACTGTCCTGGGACACAGGAAGAACATACTGACTGAACTGTCCTGGGACACAGGAAGAACATACTGTCCTGAACTGTCCTGGAGCACAGGAAGAACATACTGACTGAACTGTCCTGGGACACAGGAAGAACATACTGACTGAACTGTCCTGGGACACAGGAAGAACATACTGACTGAACTGTCCTGGAGCACAGGAAGAACATACTGACTGAACTGTCCTGGGACACAGGAAGAACATACTGACTGAACTGTCCTGGAGCACAGGAAGAAAATACTGACTGAACTGTCCTGGAGCACAGGAAGAACATACTGACTGAACTATCCTGGAGCACAGGAAGAACATACTGACTGAACTGTCCTGGGACACAGGAAGAACATACTGACTGAACTGTCCTGGGACACAGGAAGAACATACTGACTGAACTGTCCTGGGACACAGGAAGAACATACTGACTGAACTGTCCTGAGACACAGGAAGAACATATGTGAATTCTTAAAATGGGTGACATTCCCTTAAACAGCAGAAGTGACACCCGACCAGCCTTGACCCACATACTCTACACACACACAGACATGCATCTGTTACACAGGGCCAAATAATTTGGCCGACTTGATGACATAACGGTGTAGAGTCTTAGTCTAGAGTCCGAGAGTCTTAGAGTCTTAGTCTACTCTGGTAAATTCCCATTGTACTTTGTGGATAAAATGTGCCTGATACTGAATTGCGTTCCGTTTCTCTTCAGTCCAGTCTGGTTATTATTCTGGTATTCTACAGACACCATAGGTCTTAAGTAAAGTCTGCCTCGTAAAACCGGCACTGATTGGCCCGAATGAAGAGTTGCGACCAGAGAGAGAGCACCAATCAGGGCAGCGGGGGCCAGACTCCGAATCGCGAAACAATTCAAAAGTAGGCGGGACTAGCAGCGAGTCAGGGAGTGTAAAGTGTCTGTCTCTGGGTCATCAGCCTCACCTTGGCACAGTTGTTGACCAGCACGGGGATGGAACAGAGACGGAAGACGGCCAGTGTGCGGAGCAGCTCCCCGAGGCTCTTCACCCTGAAGGCGCTGGCGTCCTCAAAGCTCAGAGCCACCGGGGGGGGACTGGCCCCGCCCCTGCCCTCGGGCCGCTCCGCAGCCAGCGTCCTGGGGGCCGCCGTACCCAGCAGCCTCAGCGGCCGGAAGTGATGTAGCGAGGGCCGAAGACGAGGGGAAATCATCATGGGATCGGTCCACAATGGTGTGTGTGTGTGTGTGTGTGTGTGTGTGTCTGTGTGTGTCTGTGTCTGTGTCTGTGTGTGTCTGTGTGTGTCTGTGTCTGTGTCTGTGTGTGTGTGTGCGTGTGCGTGTGCGTGAGAGGGAGAGACTCTACGTCTCGGCTGAGCTTCACTCCTCACTCCGTACGCCCGGCCTGTTGTGCTCTTACTCTGGTTCTGTAAGTGACATGAGAGGGTGTGTGTGTTATATATAGTTATAACACGCACGCACACACACACATGTACACCAGCTACATGAGATCAGGTCTCCCCAAGCCGTTACAGTGGGTCTTGGCAGAGTGCAAGAGGCAAGAGATGATCTCCGTGCAACCTGCTGACAAAGAGAGGAGGGAACGGAGAGAGAGAGGGGGAATGCATTGGGAAAATGCAGAGGCGGACAGAGGCAGCCCTGCCGTGTTCCACACCAGCTTTAACCCAATGCTACTGCTAATACCTACCATATTGCTATGATGGACAGTTGACAGAGCGGGTTAATTACTAATCTGTGTGACGTACAACATAAACACAGACACTGCATACCGGTGTCATGACTGACCTCTTTGTTTGAGAAATGAGCGCAGAAAAGAGTCAGGTTCACTGAAATAATGGTTTTGAGAAAATGTTTGAGACAGTACTTCATAAAAACCTCTGGCTGAATTGAAAGGTCTGGTAATTATTATTATCTAGGTATTATAACACTCTGACCATAACATAGTGCTCATGAAGGGTAGGCAGTAGGTTACAAACTGAAAAAATAAAAAATAGATAAAAGAAGTGAATTTATTTTTAATTTCAGGAACTAAAGAATAAATATAAACTGAAAGACAGAATTGTTTAAGTATTTACAATAAAAAAACTGGATGACAGAAAACGTTGACCTCGGAAATAGAGTTTCAACTGAGATAGAGGGAATTCTAAATAAAGTGGATACAAAGGGACTATTATTAGGTACAATATATACAATATACAATATCCTTATGAAGAATTGCTACAAAACATAACAAATGGAATAAAGATCTTGGTATAGATGTAAAAGAAATGGAAGGAATGTTTACAACTCGCATATCCAATTACCACTAATGAAAATGTACGTCTAATTCAGTATAAGTGAATGACAAGAATATACTATAGTAGAGACAGAATTCATAAACTGAGTTCTTCTGATGGATGTTTAAAATGTGGCATATACAATATATATATATATAATATACAATATAATTAACTCTGGACATGCGCATATGGGCAACACGGTGTGAGATGAGGGTATGTATTCCCTCTCAATTGTATTTTCCCTACAATAAATATAGTTACAATATATCATCTAATAATCTAAATCTAATCTAATATATAATCTAAAAAATTCTAAATGCTAAAAAGCTAAATGCTAAATATATGATCTGATGAAGTATACAGTATTCACATAAGGTGCGGTATGCATAAGGTAAGTATATTGTCCTTTTAGGTGGGAGTAAGCTACTAGGTTCCTAGTAGTTGGTATGTAACTGTTTTTAATTTAAAACATGATCACAAACCTCCCTACCTCAGTATGTAACTGGTTTTAATTTAAAACATGATCACAAACCTCCCTACCTCAGTGTGTAACTGTTTTAAATTTAAAACAAATATAGAGCAAATATAGAGATTTATGAAGCTGTTGAGTGGAGCTGCAACATCTCCCAGCATCCATACATTTTAAGGGACCCTTTGTTTAGTTTTTATTTTGTTTCGTTTTGTCGTGTGTGTGTGTGTGTGTGTGAGGATGCAATATTACCTGTGTAAAGTACCATTATGTAACATGTTGAAATATTGATTGTATTGTATTCAGACCCTTACTCACTCAATAATATAAAAGAAAAGTAAAGAAAAGAAAAGGAAAGTCTTACCCGGCGACAGCTGTGGACCTGGTGGTCAGTCCTCCAATGACAAGAAGCCACAACGGAGGAGCGTTAACGTGTTTCATCTTTTGGCTAGAAGTTTGGTTAATAAGTGACTCGTCCAAATTTTTTAGCAAACAGCAAGTTGACCCTGGGTATTGGCACACCTAAAGGGACACTTCACCAAAAAACAACGCTGATTTATTCTGCACATAATCTCACACACGTCCAAAAACGGTTTTGCTCAATGAATTATAAGGTAGCAGTTCCCATTAGACAAGGTATCGCTATCGCTACTCGACCAGGACACATACCCCGCCGGCTTCCCACCCGCTAACACTGCCAATTGTGTTAGTAGGGACGAGTGACCAAGCCGGAGGTACCGCTGACAGCTGGATTCGATCCCAGAGTCTCTGCGGTGGTAGGCGAGTGCATTCTCCACTGCGCTACCCAGCCGCACCAATATATTTTTTCTTAGTTTATATGTACATAACAAACTGGGAAAGTTTCATAGTGATATCTATTCAAATATTTCTTTTGCCTATTAGGGGGTACAGTAATCGGTTGTGTTGAGTTTGTTGCTACACTGTTACTACTACTACATCATTATTATTATGTTATTCAGTTATCAGGCATGTGTTTAGGTTGTCTATTACTAATGGTTTGATTGGGTGTTGTGTTTGTAAATAGCGGTTTAAAAACATTTTATGCATTTTACAATACAGAACTTTGAAGGCGTTTTCCCAAAAATTCGTTTTTATGCGTTTTTCTTACACGCAAGGGTAGACATGTACCATTTCCCTAGCACCTACACACACCAAACTT
This sequence comes from Notolepis coatsorum, assembly GCF_963971535.1. Lineage (NCBI taxonomy): Eukaryota > Metazoa > Chordata > Actinopteri > Aulopiformes > Paralepididae > Notolepis > Notolepis coatsorum. Next base: position 16,773,002 of record NC_140174.1, on the reverse strand, counting down.
TCCACATTTATTCATATCTATATCCTGCTTCTTTTTCCCAAAGGGTTTGTTGATATGTCATACATAGCCTGATTTACAGACAATACAAAACTTTAAAGGCGTTTTTCTCAAAATTAGATTTTATGAGTTTTTATTACACATAATTACAAAAAATCTATTTCTCTATACCTCCACACACCAAACTGGCCACATTTCCTCCTATCCATACCACAACTTTTTGTAAGAGGATTTTTTGATATATCATTCATCCAGATTTATAGTACATTTTATACCAAAAGTTATGGCGAAAATAGATTTATTATGACTAGGGGGCCATAAAAGGTCATAAATCCCTGTTCGGGTGGCATATCAACAAATCCTCTTACAAAAAGTTAGTTTTTTAATGTAGTAACATGAAAAACCTTGAGAAAATATCTATATATCATCCATTTTTTGCGAAGTTTTGCTCGGGGTAACATGCAAAATGGCCCATTTTGAATAGACCACGCCCCTTTTTGGGTAATACAATTCTGCAACCAAAAAATTTGTAATACATTTTTTTTCTTTTTTTTACTATTCAAAAAAATTAAGATGTTTGCAAATGATTTCATTCTTTATTTTTATTTTTTCCTATCTACTAGTTCAAGTTCAAGTTCAAGTTCTTTAATAGTTGTCATACAGAAGTACAGAATACTTTCATACAAAATGCTTCTTACTGTTACGCTCCAGAGACTGTGCTAGACAAGATAGTATCAAATAACATAATAACATAATATAGCATGAATTTAGAAGAAGAAAATGAGGTCACAGTGTTCGGTATAGACATATGTACAATGTTCTGAGTTACCATATAATATACAATACACAATACTATGCAGTGTACTAATGTACAGTACTATCTAGTGCAAAGCAGAAATGGGATGAGGTACAATTTTAGGTACAATTTACAGTAAGGTGTACGAGTTGTAGTGCAATCCTTCATCCATAAATATAAAGTGTGGGGAGTGGGTGCTACAGTGTGTTTGTTTAAAGTGGGTGTGTGCTATAAAGTGTGTGGAGTGGGTGCTACAGTGTGTTTGTTTAAAGTGAGTGTGTGCGTGTGGATGTGTGTGCTATGTGCGTTTGGTGGTTGTTGTTGTGTAGTGTTCATTCATTGTTCGTTTAGCAGCCTGATGGCCTGGGGATAGAAGCTACTTCTGAGTCTTTCTGTGCTCGCCTTGAGACTCCGGTATCGCTTGCCTGACCGCAGCAGTTCAAAGAGGCAGTTGTTCGGGTGACTGGAGTCTTTAATGATTCTCTTAGCCTTGCCCTTGCAACGCTTGTAGTAAATGTTCTGGAGGGTGGGGAGCCCCCCTCCAATTGTGCGTTCGGCTGAACGTGTCACTCTTTGTAGTCTGCTTCGGTCTTTTGCAGTGCTATTCCCAAACCAGGAGGTGATGTTGCCGGTCAAGATGCTCTCTATTGTACATGAGTAGAAGTTCTTAAGGATCTTCTGGCTGACTTGGAACTTCCTTAGGCGCCTGAGGAAGTAGAGGCGTTGTCGTGCCTTCTTCACCACACTGTTAATGTGTGTGGTCCATGTCAAGTCCTCGGATATGTAGGCTCCGAGGTACTTGAAGCTGTTGACTCTCTCAACCGGTGCCCCGTCGATGCTGAGGGGGCTGTAGTCCTTGACCCCCGACCTCCTGAAGTCCACAATCATCTCCTTTGTTTTGCTGACGTTCAGGGAGAGGCTGTTTTCCTGGCACCATCCCGCCAGGACCTTGACCTCTTCCAGGTAGGCCCTCTCGTCGTTGGCAGAGATCAGGCCCACCACCACTGTGTCGTCAGCAAATTTGACGATTGTATTGCTACTCCGCTGAGCCACACAGTCGTGTGTGTACAGGGAGTAGAGGAGGGGACTCAGAACACAGCCCTGGGGGGCCCCTATGTTGAGGGTGATGGATGAGGAGGTGCAGTTGCCTGCTCTCACCACCTGGGGTCTGCCAGTCAGGAAGTCCAAGACCCACTGGCAGAGGTCATAGCCCAAGCCCAGGTCCCTGAGCTTGGCTATGAGTATGGAGGGGACTATGGTATTGAATGCCGAGCTGTAGTCGATGAATAGCATTCTCACATAGTTCCCCTGCCTCTTGTCCAGGTGTGATGCTGCTGTGTGCAGCACATGGGATATGGCGTCCTCCGTGGACCTGTTGGGGCGGTATGCAAATTGCAGGGTGGTCTCTAGGGTGGTCTCCCCTTAACACATTGAGTGCCAACGACGAGATTAGTCGTGCTAACTCGCCATGCGTTGAGTGCCAATGATGAGTTTTCTCGTTGTTTAATTGTTATTTCTTTTATTAGCGATATCCATTCATTTTTCATCCATCCAGCCTGACGTTATCATTGTGAATGGGTCTGAGCTCGAAAAGGGCAAATACCGCCGCCTATCGTCTCCCGGATGGTAATGCACATCATTGGATTGGATTGAGTGGGCATGTGCATCAGAAAAAAAGTCCGGTCCGGGGTTTTCCATTCTCTGGCAAGCAGTATCGTGTTATCACATTTACTGGCGAGGCTCGGAGCAGCGTCGATTATGTGTTTTGGTGCTATAACGTTGGATCAATAAACGCGATAAATATTTGGAATGGCGATCAGGAATTGGATTAATCTTTTTGCAGAACATCTGATGTGAGGTAAGGACTCTATTTTACCAGTATTGGGTTAATCAGATGTTTTTTTCTCAGCCATCGCAGCATGTCTGTGTGTGTGTGTGTGTGTGTGTGTGTCTGTGTGTGTATGACGTTAGCGCTGACCAGGTCATGGATAATAGATTTTTCAGCCCGCTTCTCTAGCGTGCATAAGTACACATATACTATCGATAATCTAGCGTTTATTTGAAAACGATTCATAAATCAGCCGAAAAATGACAACGTGTTTTGTGTATTCCACTAAAGAGCTATTATCGCGGAATTTCTCTGGAATTACTAGAACTCTCCAAAACTATACTCGTATTCAAAACGGTATAAAATGGAAATGTACCAATAAAAAAACAATCCGTTTCGTACATGTTGACTGCAAGCAAGTCATTGATAAGCGAGGGGTGTTTTAGACACATAGCCATAATTTAAGATATAATCTTTTCAAATTTCCCCGACCTCCCATTGACTTCAGTGCTGGCACTCTAGCCACTGTTAGTGTGTGAGCATATACAGTATGTGTGTTGTGTGTGTGCTCATGTGTGCTTGTGTGTGGAGAGTTCAGTGTTCAAGACTCTGATGGCCTGGGGGAAGAAGCTGGGGGAAGAAGCTGAGCCGTGTTCTCCTAAAATCCACGATCAGCTCCTTGGTTGTGTGACGTCAGCGATTACACAGACGCTGTGGTGTCATTCATAACAACACTGGCTGATAGTATCGTCCCCACAAAGAAGGCGAGGGTGTTCCCAAACCAGAAACCATGGGTGGACAGTACCATCAGAGCAGCCCTGAACTCTCGCACCACTGCTTATAACCGGGGCAGAGAGTCAGGAAACATGGAAGAGTACAAGACAACAGTCTACACTCTGCGCAAGGCTGTCAAACTTGCTAAGAGGACGTATGCCGACAAGATGGAGGCACAAATGGCACAGAATGACACAAGAGGCTTATGGCAGGGACTGAGGGCTATAACTGACTACAAAGTCAGCGCCCCCTCAATGGGGAGCGACGCCGCCTCCCTTGCGGACCAGCTCAACACCTTCTACGCGCGGTTTGGTGCAAACAGTGGCACTGCTAGCCCAACGGCTAGTGATGTCACTGGTGCGCCGGCTGTTGTGGAGGGGGGGGGGCATCCGCGGGGGGGCGGGGACGCTCTCTCCTTGACGGTACACAGTGTGAGAAGAGCATTTATGCAGGTGAACACCAGGAAGGCTGCTGGCCCAGATGGTATAACAGGAAGCCGTCAGAAGGGGGGCTATGTGAGACTGTTGTTCATTGACTACAGCTCAGCGTTCAACACCATAGTCCCCACCAGACTGGTGGACAAGCTGATCGAGCTGGGTCTGAGCTCCGCCCTGAGCGCCTGGGTACTGGACTTTCTGAGTGAAAGACCCCAGGCGGTCAGGGTGGGGGGTCAGACCTCCAACACCATCACCCTGAGCATCGGGTCCCCCCAGGGCTGTGTTCTAAGCCCCCTGCTGTACTCACTCTACACACACGACTGTGTGGCCAAGTTCAGCTCCAACTCCATAGTGAAGTTCGCAGACGACACGGTGGTGGTGGGGCTGATCTCGGACAACGACGAGAAGGCCTACCGGGAGGAGGTTGAGGTACTGGAACGCTGGTGCCAGGACAACAGCCTGCTCCTGAACATTGGTAAAACCAAGGAGCTGATCGTGGATTATAGGAGAGGACAGCAGGAGACACACACACCACTGATGATTAACGGGGCTACCGTGGACAGGGTGAGCAGCTTTAAGTACCTGGGGGTCCACATCTCAGAGGATCTGACATGGTCAACACACATAGACACAGTAGTAAAGAAGGCGAAACAGCGCCTCTACCACCTGAGACAGTTAAAGAAGTTCAGAGTATCGGGGAAGATACTCCAGTCCTTCTACTCAGGAGCTGTAGAGAGCATCTTGACCGGAAACATCACTGCCTGGTATGGAAACAGCACGGCACAAGACAAGAAGGCCCTACAGAGAGTGGTGCGCTCAGCCGAGCGCACCACGGGTATTGCACTACCTCCCCTGCAGGTTCTATACAACAAGAGGTGCAAATCCAGAGCCTGCAGGATAATGAAAGACCCTCACCACCCCAATAACAGCCTGTTCCAGCTGCTGAGGTCAGGCAGACGCCTGCGAACCCCAGCTACTAGGACAGAGCGGCTTAGGCTCAGCTTCTTCCCCCAGGCCATCAGAGCCCTGAACAATGAACATTGAGTGCCACAGAACACTGAACTATCCACACACAAGCACACATGAACACACATACGACACGCACGCTGTGCACGCTCACACACTAGCAGCCACTTAACACTTTAACATGAGCGGGCACACACTCATGCCGCACACTTATGGCCAAAAGGAAAGGCCACTTTAAATTAGAATAACAGGAACAGTGTATTGCACTACCAAAGCTACCTAGCATGTCCTATATGCTCTGTAAATAACTATGTACAGATACCGAGATGTCACACCATGTTACCTGTTACCTGTTTATTGCACAATGTTGTTTTTTTATTGGATTCTATTATATGTTGTACCACTGTATTGCACATCGTTGCGGGCAAGACCACCCGCATTTCATTGTATACTTGTATGCCGTGACAATTAAAACTCTTGACTTGACTTGACTTGGTTTTACCAATGTTCAGGAGCAGGCTGTTGTCCTGACACCAACGTGCCAGTACATCAACCTCCTCCCGGTAGGCCTTCTCATCGTTGTCAGAGATTAGCCCCACCACCACTATGTCGTCCGCAAACTTCACTATGGAGTTGGAGCTGAACCTGGCCACACAGTCATGTGTGTAGAGTGAATACAGCAGGGGGCTCAGAACACAGCCCTGGGGGGACCCGATACTCAGGGTGATGGTGTTGGAGGTCTGACCCCCCACCCTGACCGCCTGAGGCCTTTCACTCAGAAAGTCCAGTATCCAGGCGCTCAGAGCGGAGCTCAGACCCAGCTCGATCAGCTTGTTCACCAGTCTGGTGGGGACTATGGTGTTGAACGCTGAGCTATAGTCAATGAACAACAGTCTCACATAGCCCCCCTTCTTGCTGTCTAGGTGAGAGAGGGTGTTGTGTAGTACCTGAGAGACTGCATCGTCAGTGGACCTGTATTGTGACGAGTTAGGAAAACTAAGAGGTAAATCTATCCAAAAAATCGAGTGAATCCTAAACGGATGCAGTCCAAAAAATACTATATAATACCCATAAAATACCCATCATATAACGCAAGTGATTTCTGCCAAACCCAGAAACGCTACGTGAGAGGCCCAGAGGATAACGAGGCCAACAGCAGGACTGAACACATGGGGGGGGGGGGGGGTGTCGGGGTCATGTTTGAAAGACTTTGTCCCAAAGCGAAGTGAATTATTAACCTCTGAGCCTTTAACCCTTTCACTACCACACTACAGAAGGTTAACCCTTTACTATCACACTACAGACAGTTACACTAGAAAGTAATCTGTGGGCTGGGTGACACTACAGTCCCACGCCTCTTCACTACACTCTGTGGGCTGGGTGACTCTTCACTACACTCTGTGGGCTGGGTGACTCTTCACTACACTCTGTGGGCTGGGTGACTCTTCACTACACTCTGTGGGCTGGGTGACTCTTCACTACACTCTGTGGGCTGGGTGAGTGACTGGCTGGGTGGGTGACTATTTTTTTTTTGTCCTTTTTTCTTTTCTTTTTTTAACTTTACTGTACAAACTAGTTTGTTTACAATACTGTAACTGTTTTTGTTTTTATACTGTACAATACAGAGCATTACTGTATGTCTTTTTCTTTACTATAATGATTACAGTAAACTTCAATAATATTTTGTTTGTCTTTCGTAGAAACACAAGCACAATACTGTCTATCACAGGGGTTATGAGGAAAGGACCATTGCATAGTCTCTTTTGGTAACAAGTATTTTGTGTTTGACCACATTTGATAATGGCCGTTGTATTTGAAAATGTACCAATAATAACATTTTGATTAAACAATGAACATATCCACTGTTCTGGTGCTATGATTAATTTTTGCATATACTATGCTCTGATTTGACACTGGTATTTTTATTTTGCATGCTATATTGCATTTTGAACCCAAAATTTGCAGTATAGCATTCTGTGTTAAGAGTTTTGCACATTGAAACGAAGGTTATCCTATAACCCTAGTTATATGAATACTGGCTGAGCGTCTCGCTCTGCCATTATGAGATGTCATCTCATGCACCTATTGTGCGCGTGAAAAAGTTGCACATGCACGTCACTTACACGTGACCACGCCTACTCCCGTGTGTGCCTACGAGACACAGGGAGTGGTCACGTCCACGCCCTTCCAAGTCTGAATTCCATGCGTGAAAAATATCCAAGGGTCCTCAGGGCGCTGAAGAGCGAGACGCTCAGCCAGTATTCATATAACTAGGGTTATAGGATAACCTTTGTTATATATTCATACTGGCCAATCGCGTCTCGCTCTGCCATTATGAGATCAAAAGGGGCCACGTCAAATGCACCCCCTGAGGGCCCATAAGCCCCTGCCAGGGAGGAGGGGAGTCCCGTCCACCCGCCCGTCCTAACGAAGGGGGGGAGGCAGTCAACTACAACCAATGTGCGAAAAAGGAAACCAGTCACCCTAGAACGCACAGTGCAAGCGGGACCACGTGTGACATAGCACACCGTGGTCTACACACACCTGCTAGCCCACTTGATGGCGGGATGCAGGAGAGGTCCCGGACCTCAGGACCGCCTGGGAGACAGAGCCCCCAGTCATGTCCATGAGGTAAAACCTAACAAAAGGACCCGGGGAGGACCAGGAGGCCGCAGCGCAGATGTCCTCCACCGAGGCCCCCCCAAACAGGGCAGCGGAGGCCGCCACTCCACAAGTGGAGTGTGCCCTGACGCCTGTGGGGGGAACCTGTCCAGCCAAAGTGTAGCAGAGGGCAATGCCCTCGCACAACCAATGTGACAGGCGTTGCTTGGACAGCACCTTACCCGCGTGAGAGCCACCGTAACAAACAACAGTTGATCGGTAGCCCTGAGATCCTGCGTGCGACTAAGGTAAACCTTTAGCGCACGGACAGGACACAACAGGTGAAGGCTCGCCTCCAACTCACTAGTGTGAGGAGGAGGGTGAAACGCCTGAAGCACAATATCCCTGGAGCGATAAGAGCTCTGGATATTCTTTGGCACGAAGGCCGGATTAGGCCACAGAGCCGCCTGCTATCGGCTTGAATAGACAGGCACTCTGACCGCACCGAGAGAGCACACAGCTCACCCACGCGTTTAGCAGAGGTGATGGCCAAAAGGAACGTGGTCTTAAAGACAGACGATCCAATGGCGCCTGCTCAAGAGGCTCAAACGGGGCCCCCAACAGCCTTTCCAGGACCAGTTGGAGGTCCCGACTCAGAGACAGAGCACGTTCCACAGGCTTGAGATGCCATGCGCCAAGCAGGAAATGTCTCACAAGAGGGTGGCAGAACAGTGTTCTGCCCTCAAAGCCCACATGACAAGAAGATATAGCTGCGGCGTATACCTTCACTGTCGAGGCCGACCGACTATCCAGGATAGACTGGAGAAAGGACAGAACCAAGTCCAGGGGGCATGACACCGGGTCCAGGCCCCCAACCTCACACCACTCTCGAACCATATGCCACTTCCCTGTGTAAACCGCGGTAGTGGACGGAGCGTGCGCGTTCTGGATGGTGTTAACCACAGTAGAGTTAAGAGGCATCCCCTCCAGATTAACAGAAAGAAGCATTTTGTATAAAAGTATTCTGTACTTCTGTATGACAACTAATAAAGAAACTTGAACTTGAACTTGATTCACCCTTTCAGCAGCCAAGCCATTAGAGGCTTCCCCAGAACAGGAGGCAGAAACAGTGTTCCGCGTGCCTGAGAGAGGGCCCACTGTGACCACGGAACAGGCCACGGCGGGGCCACCAAGAGCTGAATCAGGGCCGGGAACCACACAGCTGTGCCCCGGTCCGGCGCGACCAGGATCAAAGTCCTGCACTCCTGACGTACCCGCTCCAACAGCTGAGCTATCAGGTGTATGGGGGGGAACGCGTACAGAATCCCGGGCGGCCACATGATGGCCGAGCTGTCCGAGGACTAGAAGCACTGCCTTCAATTCCAACACATTGATATGTAGTGCAGACCGGGCAGTATGGTCCTTGCCAGCTGCCCCCTACTGCGTCGGTCCGACACGTCCCCCCCCATCCCGTGAGGGAGGCGTCGGTGAAGACCGTGACGTGTGACAGCCTGCTGCCCATGGGGACCCCACTGGTGAGAGCCCCAGGCCCCCCCCCCAGTGGACCTTAAGCTTAGAATTAAGCCCAAGTACTCCACCTGTTGACTGGGAAGAGGAGTACTCTTCTTCCAGTTCACAGCAAAACCCAGACTGGTGAGGAATTCCACCACCTGCCTGGTATGAGACCTGGCGATCTCCTCTGACCGGCTGAGGACCAGAACATCGTCTAGGGTAGAATAAAATGTGTATCCCCTGACGACGCAGAGGTCCCAGCGCGGTCTCCACGCACTTGGTGAAGATGCAATGAGCCAGAGAGTAGCCGAACGGCAGCCTCTGGTACTCGTACGCTATGCCCTGAAACAGGAAGCGTAGGTATTTCCTGTGAGGAGGGAAGATCGGGATGTGAAATACACATCCTTCAGGCCTATGGAGGTGAACCAGTCTCCCACTCTTTGATTTGATTTTATTAGATTTGTATTTGTCTCGAACATAAAACAAGTTTAAAAAACAAAAAGGTAAATAGTCAAAGACTATTTCCATACAATAAGTGTTCGAGAAGGAACAGGGGGAAATAAAACAACTTATCAAGCCCTGCCCCTTCCTTACAATATTTGACATTATAATTTAATAAAAATAATATAACAAATAAAAAATAAAATAAAAGTACAGTTTTTTATATATCAAAATATCCAAATGAGAAAACATAATAGGCAGTCACATTACTGCTCAAGCTCCTCTCTATATGTGTCCATATGTGCTTGTTTATAGCTACCTTTAAATGTATAGATATTTTTGCTTGATTTTATATTCGCATCCAGACCATTCCAGAGTGATACCCCACAAACTGCAATGCACATACTTTTAAGAGTTGTACGTACCGTAGGTTGCTAATGTCCCTCTAAAATTATAAACACTCTCTCTAGCCGTTAATGTTGCTTGGTAATTTGTTTTTTATTGCCAGAAACATAATTTGTGCAGATTTGAATTTGATTAAGTCCATGAATTTTAATGTTTGACTCCTTACAAACAGACTATTTGTGTGATCTAAATATCTACCATGATGTACTATCCGTATGGCTCTTTTTTGCAGTGTGCATATCTTTTGTAAGTTGCTTTTATAAGTATTTCCCCAGATTTCAACACAATATGATAGATATGGTACAATGAGTGTGCAATATAATGTATATAGAGTTTTCTGATTCAGGATATATCTAGTCTTGCCCAGTATACCAATACTTCTTGCTAACTTTGAAAACAAATATTTTATATGGGGTTTCCAGCAGAGTTTGTGGTCTATTAAGACCCCTAGAAACTTGTTTGTATGTACTCTCTCATTTTTACATTATAATTTTTTAGTTGAGGATCAGTGATTATTTTACAATTTCCAAATATCATGAAGTTGTTTTTTTTTCAAATTGAGTGATAACTTATTTGTGTTGAACCAACCTTTTAATTTGTCCATTTCTATGTTTGCCACTTCTAAAAGCTGCTGAAGGTCATCCCCCGAACATAAAATGTTTGTGTCATCCGCAAAGACAACAAGTTTCAGTATGTCAGATACTTTACATATATCATTTATGTATAAAATGAACAATTTGGGTCCCAATACTGACCCCTGTGGAACACCACAGGTAATGTTTAAGCATTGTGACTTGTGCTGACCCATCAGAACAAATTGCTGCCTGTTACTAATATAGCTTTTCAGCCAGTCTAGAGCAACCCCTCTGACACCAAACCTGTGACAGCGCTTAACAGGTGGTTGACGGTCAACATTCTGAACCTTCCATGGGACAGGTCCAGTATGGGTCTGACACCCCCCCCCCCCCGACTTCTCGGGCACCAGAGAATATCGGGAGTAAACGCCACTCATCGCGTCCTCCCATGGGACCACGACGATGGCCTGCTTCGCCACCAGAGAATGAATCTCTTCGGCCAGGGCTGTCACTGCCGCGGACTCTGCAATAGTCTGTACCAAACCCAAAAACGGAGGGTGGGGGTGTGCAAACTGTAACACAAGCCCCGCCCTCAGCGTTCTCTCCATCCACACCGACATATGGCACTACTGTAGCCATACGTGGTAAAAATCCCAAAGCGCCCCCGCCGCCAACGGGCGCCGGTTTGCTAAGAATCATAGACAGGTGGCCCAGTCCCTCCCGCTGTGCATTGCAAATCCTGGTTTCGCCAACCGCGCGAGTCGGGATATTGCGCCCTGACTCTACCAACGAGGCAATCGCACCCAAGGGGGACCCCGACAAAAAGGGGCGGTCTGATACGGGGGGAGCGCCCATCACCCCCGGTGAATGAGGTAGTTCCCCCGCTGAGCATCTTCCCGGCTTAGCTTGCTGGGGACAGCCTGCTCTGCGGCTGGACATGCATGGTGTGTGGTCCCCACGCTGCCCGATAGGGTGAGTCCCTACACACCGTAGCCCTGTAGTGATATTTATATTACTTACTTAGGCCTTTAAATTCCCAAAGGAACATAGGCCATCGACGAAGCTCCTCCATCCTCTCCGGTCTTGTGCCGGAGAGGATGGACATACCCTTCTTTCTTCATTCCCTGTTCTGTGGTTCTTCTCCAGGTGGATTTTGGTCTGCCTCTCTTCCTCCTGCCCTGTGGGTTCCATGTCAGCGCCCGCTTTGTGATTGATTTCTTTCTTCTGAGTGTGTGACCTATCCACTTCCTCCTCCGGATTTGAATTTCTATTGTGTCCTGTTTGGTGAGTTCCCACAGGTTGGCGTTAGAGATGGTGTTGGGCCAGTATATTCCCAGGAGGCGTCTGAGGCACCGGTTGGTGAAGGTCTGTAGCTTGTTGAGTATAGTGGTGGTGGTTTTCCAGGACTCTGAGCCATATAGTAGAGTGGTCTTTACGTTTGAGTTGAAGATCTGTAGCTTGGTCTTGAGTGACAGGTTTTTTGCCTTCCAGATAATGTTTAGCATGTTGAATGATGTCCTTGCCTTTCCAATCCTGGCTTGGACATCGTCTTCCGTACCCCCTTCCACAGAAATGATGGTTCCAAGGTAAGTGAAGCTGTTTACATCTTCTAATGGGTTTTGTCATACACTCTTAGAGAGGGCATCCCCCCTCCCTCCTGGAGGGAGGCGACTATAACAGTACTTCCCAAGGAGGGTAAAGATAAGGAATTATGTAGTTCGTTTAGACCAATATCGATCCTTAATTTGGATTATAAGCTGTACGCCTCCATTATCACAAAAAGATTAGAACAGTTTTTGCCAGACCTAATAAGCACGGACCAAACTGGATTTATATCTGGTCGCCAAACCCAGGATAACTTAAGACGAACACTACATATTATGAATCAGATTAAACAAACCAACGTTTATTCGGCCTTATTAAGTCTGGACGCGGAAAAAGCGTTTGATTGTGTGAGCTGGGACTATTTATTCTTGGTACTAGAAAGGTTAGGATTCAAGGAAGATTCAATTAGGTGTTTTAAAACACTATATACAAGACCCACAGCGAGAATAAAAGTAAACGGTCGGTTAACAAATCCGATCGCCCTAGAACGCGGTACACGCCAAGGTTGTCCATGTAGCCCCGCCCTGTTCGCGATTTTCATTGAACCGCTAGCCCAAGCAATTAGGGAAGACCCCAATATAACAGGTATTAATATAAAAGAAACGGAGCATAAGATAGCAGTATACGCGGATGATGTCTTAATTTACTTAAAAAACCCTAGTCTGAGCCTCCCTAGACTAATGGACCTTATTGAAACCTATGGTCAACATTCGGGATACAAACTAAATATAGGAAAAACACAGATACTTACATATAACTATACCCCCCCAAGAGAAATAAAAGAAAATTACAATTTAAATTGGAACATGAAGTCCATAAAATATCTGGGAGTAAGGCTGACTAAGGACTTAACAAAATTGTATGAAGCAAATTACCAGCCCCTAAACACACAAATTAAAAAAGATATAGAAAGATGGTCATTAGCCCCCCTGGATTTCACCTCCAGAATAGACTCAGTAAAAATGAACGTAGTCCCTAGACTACTATATCTTTTCCAGTCCTTGCCGGTGGAAATCCCTGCTAAACAGTTTAACGAGTGGGACAGGATGATTTCTAGATTCATATGGAGCGGGAAAAAAACGAGAATTAGGTTCCGGACACTCCAACTCCCTAAAGAGAAGGGAGGCATGTCCCTCCCAAATCTGAAGTAGTATTACTATGCAGCGCAAATAAGACCTTTGGTCTGTTGGTGTGAAAGGGACTACGAAGCGAAGTGGAAGGACATTGAAGTGAAATCAATTGATATACCACTCCAGACAGTAATTGGTGATAGACAGCAGGCCAAGACCCTATATAGAAACTTAAACCCATTTATTGTACACACCCTACAGACATGGTTCAAAATTGTGAAACAATTCAAGTTAGAAAAAAGGATTAAGATCTTGAGGTGGTTTGCCTTCGATTTAGGATTTAAACCAAGAATGTATGATCAAACATTTAAGGAATGGGCTCTCCGAGCAGGGGAGGAAATTAGGCCATTTGACTCGCCAAATGAGAGTATTTTTTATGTTTGGTGAGTGATTCATGAAGAGCACTCGCCAGTCTGGCGAGTAAAGACAATCGCCAGAGCCAGCTAGTCACATAGATATAAAACACTAGATGGCTCAAGGCGGAGTCTCCTGCGTACTTCAGCAGCGGATAACACGCACGAAAAACATAATTCAATTCTCAGCTCTGTTCTCACTCGCTGTCTCTCTTGCTCACAGCTGCTGCACGCCTTGCCCCTCCCCCTCCCAGAGCCCATATCAACAAATGCTCCGGCAGAGTCGAGTGCACCTCGAGTGATACTAGCTAACGTTACTGTTTAAACAAAACTACACAGTCAACTATTCACTTTAGTTTAATACATGAGGCATTGTCTAACGTTATCTAGCTGGCTAGCTACTGATAGCTCCTGATATCAACGTCTGATATCATCATTTTGGAAATCGTTTTCGCAGTAGTTGGCTAGTGTTGTTCCGTAAGCTAACGTTAGCTACAGAGCTAACGTTACTGTTTAAACAAAATGACCCAGTCAACTATTCACTTTAGTTTAATACATGAGGCATTGTCTAACGTTATCTAGCTGGCTAGCAGTAGCTACAGATAGCTCCTGATATCAATGTCTTATAACATCATTAGCTTTTGCAGTTGTTGGCTAATTAGCTATCGTGCTTCATAGCTAACTGAACAATGAGAACATCTTATAAGTTTCAGTTCATAGGAAAATACTTTAGGGTAAGTAAAGTAAGTAAGTAAATTAACTTAGATACTGTTATGCTCAACACCCAGTACTATTCACTTTACTTAATTTCTAAGATTAGATTAGATAATTTAGACAGGACTTTGAGAATGCCTGTGTTAGGTGCTCCCATAGTCGAGCAGACTGTACACAGAGCAGACTCCGCGGAGGTCCGCGCGGCTCTTTGAGCTTTGATCTCAGCGGACAGCAGACCCACAGATGCGAAGCTCCTATTTCCTGACGCGCGGACATCCGCGCCGCTGACTTGGTGTCACACAAAACGCTGCTCGGCGTTTTGGTTGACATCGAACTGCATTTAATGTGACGCCGATCTGCATTTTACTCTGACCACTCGCTCCGTGCCAAGAGAGATGTTTGAATGGCTTTTCTAAATGGTGTGTAAAATTGCCAGTTTTATTTCGAAATATTGGAAACGGAGATAACATAGAATGTTATCTCCGTTTCCAATATTTTTAAATAAAACTGGTGCTTTTATTTCATGCAATGCATGTTTCATTTCAGCACCACGCGCTGTCCACCTCAAGCCTATACGGTACATTGCATCTCGCTACCTGTTATTCAAGTGCGTAAAACTTTTTTTGTGGGAAATGTAGTAAAACTGGTGCGAGAAATGTAGGAAATAGACGGCGGACGTCCGCTGAGATCTGCTCGACTATGAAAGCTCAAAGAGCCGCGCGGACCTCCGCGGAGTCTGCTCTGTGTACAGTCTGCTCGACTATGGGAGCACCTTTACAGTATAATACTGCCAGCTGCTATAAGAAAACCAAAAACGATCGGTATCGGCAGTGTATCGGCCGATATGACTCAGACGATCGGTATCGGTGGCAAAAAACGTGATCGGGGCATCCCTAATTCTCACTAAATATAATACAATAACCTAAATATACAGCTAAGCCCCATTGTATTCTGAAATGTAGACTTTAACAGTGTAGGCAACTAAGCCAATAGAAATAAGGTATAACTTATGAGTGCTTTGGCTCCTATAAATACAGTACAGGCTACAGCCACACACACACACAATTGTTAAGGGGATGCAGACCAGAGAAAGACTTTCGTCTTGTTTACATCAGGGTCCCCCATTTTCAATTCATCATTACATATATGACATACATGACATATTACAGATAGTACTGTTCCATCCAGACATTTATGACAGAAATACAGCACTGTTTAAGAGTACAACGCCTGTCACATAGACCCTGGCGTTGGAAACTCTGTTTAAGAGACAGAGTTTCTAAAAAGAGTATATACATTTAAGGGGGAATAAACTGTACATTGGAGGGGGTGGGGACTGGTGGTTACGGTAACATCAGTTTAACAAGCTAATAATCACCCATTTTGTCTCTGCAGTTTAGATGAAAAGAAAGGGCTGGCGGTACGCGATTTTTTTTGGCTGGTAAAAAAATTCATCTACCCGCCAGTTGGCTGGTAAGCCAAAAAGTTTGTTTCCTCCCCTGTCTCCGAGGTATTACCTCATTCAGCACAATGGTAGAGAATGGAGAACTTGTGAGCTTTCAAACCTTGAAAGATACATACGGTTTGGATAAACACGACTTCTTCAGATACCTACAACTACGCCAGTACTTTCTAAAAGAGGTAAAGGTGTCTGAGCCCAATACCCCAATAGACAGTGTTATTCAGATATTCATTCAGGCATACAGAGACAAGATGAGTAAAACTGTGTCAAAATTATATAATAGCTTTGTTCAGGCCAGAACTGACTCCACAAGTTACATTAAGACAAATTGGGAAAAGGAATCAAACATTGAAATAACCGAAGACGAATGGGAGAACATGTGCAGAACTCAATGTAGCTCGACTAATTCAAAAACATGGAGAGAATTCTGCTGGAAAAACTTGACTAGATTCTTCATAACTCCCAAAATCAAATCCCGACAAGTAGGCATAGAGCAACCATGTTGGAGACAGTGCGGCCAGAGGGAGGCAAACCACTCTCATGTCTTTTGGAATTGTCCAGGTATTCAACGTTATTGGCAAGATGTTCACTCCACCATGCAGGTTATATTGAATTTTAAGATACCGGAGACCTTCTCCTATTTGTACCTGGGTAACTTACCTGAGGAATTGGTAGGAGACAGATATTTGATGAAAATATTTTTTGCAGCAAGTAAGAAAGCGATCACGCGTCTCTGGTATCAACAAGAACCTCCAACAGAAGAAAAATGGCGAAATATACACAATGGAAAGACTTACTTTTATTCTCAGATTACAGATAGAGAAAGGTTTGAAGTACTGGGAAAAGTGGGACTTTTATATGTTAATGACGACAGCCAGTGGATGATGTATAGTTGCAAAGAATATTCGCCATACCTATATATAGGGAAAGTAAGAGAATTGAGAACTCAGCATGTGAAAAGTATATTTTTGTAAAGTGACACTAATAATGCAGCCCGGGATTGTGTTTTTGTTATGTCTTGTTGTTTGTGATTGTTTGCTTATTGTGAAAAACAATAAAAAGAAAGTTATAAAAAAAAAAGAAATATAAGATTTATTGTTTGGGTACATAGTTATTGATTTCTGGGGTAACACATTATCCCTGCAGAATTTTATATAATCTGTAATAGTATCATTGGCCTCTTCGAGGTCCAGGTCAAGTGCGACACGTGGCGGCTCTTCCAACGTGATGTTCTACCGGCAGCAAAACAAGTGAGTCTATAACAATATATACTGTTCTGTAGTTACTGAAACCGATTGAATATATGGCACCGCTCCACCTAGAATAATCTTCACCAGCCGCCACTGGAGTAAAAAAAAAAAAAAAAAAAAAAAAATGCAAAGCTGAGAAGGCACCGTATGCCATGGTATGGTACACAAAAATATAGAAAATAAAAACTGTACAGTACAATTATAATCTGTCCATCAGTCGGAGCTGAAATACTCGAGCAATGCAGCTCTCACACCAGCTCCTTCCTGTTGACGTTCCTGTAACATACGAACAGGTGGCTGCACGTTCTCCATCACTGGAGGGCCTTCCACGTACCGGTCTCCATGCTCTTCACAAAGAGGCCAGCAGAACCCAGGAAAAGGCTTCATCAGCCAAGGTTGCAGTGGGTACGCAGGGCACGTGCACACATAGAGCCCAAGGGGTGCTTGAGCACCTGCCTTTTTGAGCCTCATAAAAAAGTGCCCTTTTTGAAAAAATAAAAAAATATATATATATTTTTTAAACCTTACGCATATAGACTGCCCTTCCAACTGAAAAATGTCAGGATAGAATCAAAATATTAGATAAAGAGAGAGAGATGCCCCATATTCCATTGCAGTTTGCACGGCATCCTCAGCGTGCCTCTCCGCGGACCTATATTTTATGCATAGCGTGGGTGGTGGTGATGATGATAGAAACCGCTGTGGCCCATACAGTTGAATGCTGGTATTACACTCACTGAGGGACACGAAGTCAAGTCCGATGGGATTTGGGAATCTCAAATACAAATCGGGATTGGAATAAAAAAGGCATTATATTAAACAATACAGAATATACAGCACTTCTTGGAGTCTGTAGGGTAAGCACTTATTCCCTCCCCCCTGAACATTTATGGAGATGTATGGGCCTTTTAAGTCAGTGATAAAAGTGTCTTTCAAGGATAAGTGAGCTCCTGCACTGATTATTATAGTTCAATATTCAATATTCGATCACCAAAACCCCCCAAAAAACATAAAAAGGGGGCCCCCCTGCCCGAAAAGGGCCCTTAAAAATCAGGTTTGCGCGCTGTGTTAAAACACACACAGGTATAGTGCCCTTTTCAGCCTTTGAGCACCTGCAGGGTCTACAATTACAGTGTCCTATATATATAATATATAGTAGAAGCTGGTAGTGAACAAAGGGTTTCTAATGTGTTATTCCTTTTTATTGTTTATAAAATGGAATATTAATGTAGGCCTACTATGTATGCATGTATTATTGGTATTGCACAGTTGAACAATTTGATTGTAAGTTGTCTGCAATCTGCAACCTAATGGCAGTGGAGGGGTATAGGCGCTGGGACAATAGCTTTGGAAGTGGGGGGACGAGTCCGACTTTAATTAACTGCACTTCAAAACTCTTGATAGGCTCTCACTTTAGAGCTAGACAATTAAAATGTTTTTTAAAAACAACTGCTAGACCACCTCCTGAGTGACGAGGGGAACAAAGTTGAATTGATTGATTGATTGATTGAGAATTCTATTAACAGATTGCAGAATGGGTACAATACAGTACGGCTCAATACACACAATTGTTAAGGGGATGCAGACCAGAGAAAGACTTTCGTCTTGTTTACATCAGGGTCCCCCATTTTCAATTCATAACATAAATGAGAGGAGTAGGCTGCTCACCAGTCCGTATCCACATTGTTATCCTACCTCAAACGAACAGCGAAATGTTGTGACTTTGTTGCAGAAGCATGTAAACGCATTGTGTAGGCTACGTCTGCAAAATATATATAACGTTATTTTACTTTTTACATGCCATTCGCCTTATACGTACCGGTAATCGTCTTCTACGTCTTCTCATCATCAACAGTTGGTTCATGCTAGATTGTTGGATAAAAACAAATATCTGAAGTAACAGAACGAAAGCTTGCAGATAAATCAATGCGATGCGCCATTTTGCCACTGTTGTGTTTACTTCTGCCTTAGTAACACCCCCCATTGATGACGGAGGACGATGGAACTTTGGTTCTGCTTAAACTGGTGTGAACGCGGGCTGGTTCGCCAGAAAGCACCAAGGTTCTGAGACTCCACAACGGAGCCAGAGCCACAACCAGAATCGTGTTTGTCTGAAAGCGCTTGAGAGAACCAATTCAATGCTTCATTAATTTTGCCATCACTACTATGATGATGTTTAGCTTTTAATGTGATTTGATGGGTCTGAATCCAAATTTCACCTGGCTTCCCTTGGTGGGCGTTTTGATGTAATTGAGTTAAGCTTGAATCTTATTGGCTAATAATTTAAATATTTTTTGTCAAGGACCAAAGTCGAGTTGGCTTCAATAAATCAAATGCTACTGGGAGAGGTGTATGTACCTGCCTGCAAGATCTAGAGAGGGGGCGCAGTTTGGCGTATATTTGCCATTATTAGATCAAACTTATCAACTGTTGTATAAGGCTTATTTATGTTTTTTTTCCTTTTTTGATTTTAAGTTAACCAATGAACTTCAAAAGGTGTGGCTGAGCACATTAATTGATGCAAGTCAACAACCGTTGGGCCAATCATCACCAAATCAGCAGGGTATGTCCAGTTAACTACCCTGAAAAGCCCATTCAAATCCCTCATATTTATTATCATTCTAAATGAATGAATAAAGTCGCAGTTGCTTCTTCCACAAAATAGTCCCTAATTAACACAACAAATAAAACCTCTGGTTTCTGTGCTGAAAATATATGATCTTTTAATATAAGTAAACTAACAAAAAGTTATATAAGGAACCAACATTTCAATATCAATTAAAAGAACACATTAAAACAAAGTAACAAACATTCAAATATCAATTAAAAGATATTGTTAAAGGAGTACTTCACCCAAAAACGACAATAAAATTATATAATTAGGTGCGCGTGAGACTGTTTAACTGGAAATGTTTTAGTTAGCACGAGTGTTTATATGGGTGTAGTGTGTACTATTGAGTTATTTTCTCTCCCCTCATCCAACTCTCCTCCTGTCATCCCTCTCTATTTTCTTTCATCTCTCATCCCAATCTCTCCTCTTTCATCCCTCTCTCCCCTTTCATCTCTCCTGTCATCCCCCTCTCCTTCTAAAACTAAGTTCATGAAGAAGATGTCCTCCTCTGACTCATCTGTCACCTCTTCCCCTCTTCCGCTCAGGATCTCTAACTCTTCCTCCTCAAACAACTCCTCCTCTCCCTCTCTCCTCTCCTCCAATCCCTTGTTCTCTGTATCTCTTGTCGTTACGGAACGGCTGTCCTCTTTCTCCGCTCTGCTCCTCTTTCCGCCTCCCTCCCTTCCCTTCATCTCTTCTTCTCCTCCCTCCCTCTCCTTCTCCTCCTCTCTCCCTCCCTCCTTCCCCTCCCTCTGTCTCTCTTTCTTGCCGTCTGTCTCTCCTGTCGTCTGTTCTGGCTCGCTGAAGCTGCTGTACTCTCCGTCCGTCTGGCTCATGTCCTTGCACTCTTCCTCCTCCGTTTCGCTCCTCTCCTCCTCCGTTTCGCTCCTCTCCTCCTCCTCCTCTCTCCCTCCCTCCTTCCCCTCCCTCTGTCTCTCTTTCTTGCCATCTGTCTCTCCTGTCATCTGTTCTGGCTCGCTGAAGCTGCTGTTCTCTCCGTCCGTCTGGCTCATGTCCTCGCACTCTTTCTCCTCCTCCTCCTCCTCCATTTTGCTCCTCTCCTCCTCTGTTGCACTCCTCTCCTCTCTCTTTCCTCTCTCCTCTCTCTTCTGTCCTCTGTGTCCGTCCTGCTTGTGTGTCTTAGGAACAGTCTGATCTTCTGAGTTTGACCTTGAGACTATGGGGAAATGAAGGGTCACAGGTTAGAATATGAGGTCAAACACCAGTGACAATGAGCCTGCAAGCTAACTTTATACTACCAAGCTTTGCTGTCTATAGGGAGGGTGTAGTGGTTACGCCATTGTCTATAGCTCAACATGAAACAATTCACAATTAATCGTAAAATAATTACGTCTGTAGTGTGGTAGTGAAAGGTTAACCTTCTGTAGTGTG
The DNA here is from genome assembly GCF_963971535.1 of Notolepis coatsorum. NCBI lineage: Eukaryota > Metazoa > Chordata > Actinopteri > Aulopiformes > Paralepididae > Notolepis > Notolepis coatsorum. The sequence continues at coordinate 16,752,153 of NC_140174.1, read as the reverse complement.
GTAGTGAAAGGGTTAATCAGCTTGACTGGAAGGTCCTTAAAACGAATGGAAGTGAATGAGGAGCCTGACACCTGGAAGGAAAGGTGGTGTCGACAGCAGACGACAGGGACAGCAGTGGTCACTAGTAGGGGTGGGAATCACCAGAGGCCTCGCGATACGATATTATCACAATACTTTAGTCACGATACGATAGTATTGCGATACTAAATATATTGCGATATGCTGAGTATTGCGATATTAATATTGCGATTTATTACCTTTTTTCAACTGCAAAGTAAAACTTTGTAAACATGTTTTATCTAATAAAATAAAGTTCAGTCTGTTCATCTCACTTCAATAATTTTTATTGCAGAACATGGTATTTTCTCAAGCAGACAGATGTAAACACTCTAATCTGTGTTGCATGTACCTGACAAACTGAACTGTTTGTATTACAGTAATATTCCAACTTAACTGAATGCACACGTGTGTGTGTGGACTTTTTATTTTATTTTTATAAATAAATAAATATCGATACTTGGCGTCCCTGTATCGATACAGTATCGCCATGCAAAGTATACGATGCTACTACGTATAGATATTTCCCCCCACCACTAGTCACTAGTCTACTAGTAGATGACGTTAGAGCAGACCTGGGCATTGTACGGCCCGTGGGATGATTCTGACCGGCCCGCGAAAGATTACATGATAATAATAAAAAAAAAAAAAAAAAAAATTTATGTCAACGTTCACACACACAATATACGCTTACTTAGGATTTGACTTGATTCAACAACAAAGCAGTCGGGGCAAGCCGAAAACGGTCTAAAGTGTGGTTATTTGAAGTTTGGATTTCTTTTTTCACAACTGAGGTAGGTAGATTAAATTTTTAGAGACTAAAGTACAGAAAAAAGGTACCGTTGGGTACCGGTATCGATTCACAGGTACCGGTACCGTATCGGTTCAAATGTGAACGGTACCCATCCCTACTGAACACACAACTGCAGGGCAAGGGCATTTTTGCTCATGAAATGCATAGCCATGTGAAAGCCTTCATGACAAAGTTGCAATTAATTTCAAGGCAACTAGGCAGCAACAATCTCAAACACATGAAAACCCTGAAAGAAGTCAAACCATCAGCTGATTACCGGCATCCATGTTAGGAGCACTGCATGATGCATTTTCAAGACATGCAACCTGACTTTGATGGACTTGTTAAAGCTCAACAGAGACTGGATTTATCACACTGAATGAAAAAAAAAAGAGCTGAAGAACACTAAAATGTGGAAATATAACAAGTGAAATGGGACACTTGATATTTTTTTTTCTTTTTTTTGCACAGTTCTGAAAACATTAAATGTTTAATATAGGCATGTAAAGTAAAAAAGGCTACTGGGACACTTTTCTTTACACAGTTCAGTGACATGTCTTGTTTATTTTGGCTATAAGATGATGTGATGTCTTTAGAAAGCTAAGAAAATCCTTGTTTCAATAGTATATGAAACTCAAAATAATAACTTTATTTGTATAGCACTTTTTCATACATGCCCTTTGTTATTAATGTTTCACATTTTGTTCATCATTTTGGAAATAAATTCTATTTGAATAAATGATATTTTTGAAAGCTAACCTCACCTTTTAATTGCCAAATAATAACATACACTCTTACCAGGGGTCAAAACAATGCCATTTACTGCTTTTTATATAGAAATAAAATGTATATTATGCATAATTGAGTTTGGAATTTTGGCCCGGCCCGCCAACATATTTTCAGTTGCTCATTCGGCCCCCCGGGAAAGATAATTGCCCACCCCTGCGTTAGAGGTAACACTGAAAGATCATTTTAACCCTTTCACTACCACACTACAGAAGGTTAACCCTTTCACTAGTACCACACTACAGATGGACAATTTGTAAAGCGCTGTGGATAAAAGCTGTTATATAAATGCACCATTTGCCATTTGTGTGAAAGTAGTGATGGCATAATGAACAGGTATTCACCTCTAACTTCTGATGACTCTCCTCCTCTCCTCGCCTCCGCTGCTCCCTGCTTCTTGAACCCATATGCCACTGGTTTCCTCCCCTTCTCTGTCTTCTCTCCTTCTGCTCTCACTCTCTTCTTCTCTCCTCCACTCGCTCTCTTCTTCTCTCCTCCACTCGATCTCTTCTGCTCTCCTCCATTCGCTCTCTTCTCTCCTCCACTCGCTCTCTTCTCCTCTCCTCCTCCATTCGCTCTCTTCTCTCCTCCACTCGCTCTCTTCTCTCCTCCATTCACTCTCTTTTTCTCTCCTCCTCCACTCGCTCTCTTCTCTTCTCCTCCTCCACTCGCTCTCTTTTTCTCTCCTCCTCCACTCGCTCTCTTTTTCTCTCCTCCTCCATTCGCTCTCTTTTTCTCTCCTCCTCCACTCGCTCTCTTCTCCTCTCTACTCGCTCTCTTCTCCTCTCCTCCATTCACTCTCTTTTTCTCTCCTCCTCCACTCGCTCTCTTCTCCTCTCCTCCTCCACTCGCTCTCTTTTTCTCTCCTCCTCCACTCGCTCTCTTCTTCTCTCCTCCATTCGCTCTCTTCTCTCCTCCTCCACTCGCTCTCTTCTTCTCTCCTCCTCCACTCGCTCTCTTCTCCTCTCCTCCTCCACTCGCTCTCTTCTTCTCTCCTCCTCCACTCGCTCTCTTCTTCTCTCCTCCTCCACTCGCTCTCTTCTCCCCTGTCCCCTCATCCCTCTCTCCAGCCTTTCTTCCTCCTCTCTTCCTCCGGGTTTCTGATGAACAAAGAAATTAGACAGGGATGGAGAGAGAGAGAGAGCGAGAGAGAGAGAGAGAGAGAGAGAGAGAGAGAGAGAGAAAAAGAAGCAGCTGATCTGTCTGTCCATCACAAATAAATAAAACCTTGTTTTAACATGATAGAGGCATTCATTTCACCACATAGATAGATATTGGTGTGTAAATGCATCACAATGCATCACAACAAAGGTCACCAAGAAGTAACATTTTGAAAAGACTCGTACACTGTAGTTGAAGTTTATTGTAGGTGAAAATGACACCCGGAGTTCTTCTGGAGGTATTGGATAAAAAACAACGATGTGGACGTCTAACCTGGCCTTTAGTCTGTCTGACACAGCATTGCAGCCGAAACCCGTCGACTAAAGACACACCTCCATTTTCAATTCATAGTGACATTTATGACATACCCAACATACATGACATCATGACATTTATGACATACAGGTATATAGTACTGTTACATTTGTGACATATACGATATGCAAATATACAGTACTGTTACCCAGAGATCCTAACAGAGAATATATACATATGATGGGGAGGAGACTGTCTATTAGGAGGGGGTGGCACTCAACTGTAGCACTCAACACTTCGATGAACATTGTTACTCAGCTGATAGAGCTGTGCCCTTCCTGATGACTTGTCGTACAGAACCTGTAAGTCGCTTTGGATAAAAGCGTCAGCTAAATGACAAAATGTAAATGTAACTTTGTATCCGTTCAGTACACAGCGTGCATTGAACCGAAGGTCCCCGTACCGAAACAAAAGCCTAAGATATAGTATATATAGTATATACAGATATGCAAAAGGATTATGTGCAGGTATGTACAGCCAGGCTAATACAGTAACGTTAGTGAAATTAGACCTAGTGATGTTCACAAAGGTGAATTGGAGTATGAAAATGGAGTATATTGGGCGACTGGGTAGCGCAGCGGACTAATCGCCTGCCTACCACCGCAGAGACACTGACTGGTATCGAATCCAGCTGTCAGCGGTACCTCTGGCTTGGTCGGTCGTCCATACTAACCAATTGGCAGTGTTAGTGGGTGGGAAGCCGGCGGGGTGTGTATCCTGGTCGTTGTAAACAGCGACTCCTACAGGTCGGTCGGGGCGCCTGCTCAGCGAGGGACGGAACTGGGGGAAGTGTGAGCCTCCCACGCGTTACGCTACCCCAGTGAGAGTCCTCGCTGTCAGGTGAAAAGAAGCGGCTGGCTGACTCCGCATGTATCGGAGGGGACATGTGATAGTATCTATCAACCCTCCCTAGACCGGCAAGTGGGGGGGAAATGCGTGCAATGACCAGGAAGGGGAGAATTGGCATAACGACTAAATTGGGATGGGAGAAAAATACAGAAAAAGGAAAAAAGTAGATAAAAAAGAGTATATTTCCACCCCTTTACAACATCAGTGGCTGTGTGAAAGGTAGGCTGAGATCTACGTACAGTAGGCTGAGGTATGAACACAACATCAGTTAAAGACTGATCTAATTAACCCTTTCACTGCCACACTACAGAAGGTTAACCCTTTACTATCACACTACCGACGGTTAACCTGCTGTTATGTGGCAGTGAAAGGGTTGACCCGTATTGTCGCAGTGAAAGGGTTAACCGTTTGGTAGTACGGCAGTGAAAGGGTTAAATATCTGTGTAACTAAGAACTAACTACTGTGTGGCAGCACATGACCCTCACCCATATCCACCTTCACTGGCTCCCCATCAAATCCTGCATCACCTATATAAAATTAAGTTATTATTATGATTGTTATTATTACCTGTATTTAACGTCTGGGTTGTGGGCTGTAAAATAAAAGGTTACTGTTAAACTAAGAAGCTGTTGTCTAAACTACTCACCTCCCCTCTCCTCTCCTCCATGAGATGAGGACCGCTGCTTCACCAAACGCCTCTACACACACACACACACACACACAGATACACACACAGATACACACACACACACACAGATACACACACACACAGAACACACACACACACAGATACACACACACAGAACACACACACACACACAGTAGATTAGATTAACTTTATTGTCATTACACAATACTGTAAGACAGTGCAACAAAATTTAGTACGTCCAACCAGGATGTGACAATCAACAATCAGTTGCAATAAGACACATACAAATAAAACTGTACAGTATAGTGCAATGGTTAGCACAATGTGTGATGTACACACACATACAGTACACACACACACACAGATACACAGTACACAGAACACACAGTAAACACACACATACAGTACACACACACATATACACAGAACACACACACAGATACAGTACATAGTACACACACATATACAGTACACACAGAACACACACACACAGATACACAGTACACACACAGATACACAGTACACACACAGATACACAGTACAAATACATATACACAGTACACACACACATATACAGTACACTCACATACACGTACATACATACACACAAGTACACACACAGTACACACACATAATACATACTACACACACACAGTACACACATGCACATACATACACAGGGCTTGACATTAATTTCGGACAAGTGGCTCAGATATTTTACTTCTCCGAAAGCTAAACTTACTTTTCCGAAATGTACTTGTGAAAATAAAGGCCTATTAAAAAATAAATAAAACCGACAAGAGATTTGGACAATTATTATGATTTTGTGCTCATAAGGTACTCCCTTGACTGAGAGAATGGCCAGTATCGCGGGAACTTTTATTAAACATTCTGATATTTTCACGGGTCTCGTGCCACTGTCAGTGTCAACTACTAAGCGAGTACTCAGAAGACGCTCACAGTTTGTCCGGGACAAGTAATATTGACGTACAGAGATTGAGAGTTTCCAGTGTGACACTCTGAGACAGGCACTTTCTGATCAGATGGAATAAAGTTACTATTTGTTTGGGGAATAGATATATATATATATTTTTTTTTTTACTTGTCCGGTCGGACAAGTTAAATTGTATTATGCTTGTCCGACATTTTTTTTTTTACTTGTCCCGGACAATAGGACAAGCCTTAACACATTCCCTGCCACACAATTTGAGCATCTTATACCACTCTCTGCCAGCACTGTAAGCCTATGGAGATGTTCACCTTCTTTGCAGGGCTATAACTTTTTTTTATTATATTGCTAAATTGACATTACTATGGCCCATTCAACATCGATTATCTATCGTTCAGGATGTAGGAACGTTTTACTTTTTCATTCATATATGAAAAAGTCCCGCAACAATATGCGAGTGCCGGACGCATTTACCAGACGCACCGAGATCGACTCGTCCATTTCCGGTTTGGCAACTCGCCGATCATCCACCAGGCGGCAGTATTGAAGCGTTGCAGAGTTGTGCAGGCTCCAACTGCATCAGACCAGGCTCCGTGAGGGAATTATGAATAACATGGCAAAAAAATGAAATATGATCTCAATAACGTTGTACGCCGTGGATTGGCAGAATTTGCATGAACTTGAAACACGTCGTAAGCCGTTTCCAGCGTGGGATGTGTTAATGTCAAGCCCTGCATACAGTACACACACACATACATAAAGTATACACACATACATACAGTACACACACATGCATACAGTACACACAGTACACATGCACATACATAAAGTATATACACACGCACATACAGTACATGTACATACAGTACACACACACACACAGTAGTTTAGTATTGGTGTGTTTTATTTGACTTGAGAGTGTTTTTTTTGCTCCTGTATTTCTGAATAGTGTGTTACCTTAGCGCTCTTCTTAGGGGCAATCTTTCCCATCATCTCCATCGCCTCTTCTACACACACACACACACACACACACACACACACACACACACAGGGTTGATATTGTTATTAAATGTCTTTCCACATTAAACAGATACATCAGTGATTGTTGAAGCATTTTGACAGGAGGTGTTATTAAGGGGTGGAAACAAAATATATTTTTAATATTAAAAAAATTATAACAAATTTAAATTTGTTATCATTCCATTTTGGCTGTGGGGGGTGCTTAATGTCTGAAGGAGTCGACTGAAGGCTTCTTGTCCTCTGCAAAAGCATGCAATTGGTCCACTGATGGATACATCTTGATATTTGTCTAGTCTAGTGTGTTCATTAGATGGGTGAAATCCTCTTTCAGTGCCTCTGTGCCTGTTTTCGTAGGCAGTTAGCCTCTGGTATGTGTGCCATTAGCGTTAGCCACGCTTCTAGGCCTCTTTTCTTTTGGAAAGAATGATAATTTTTTTGATTTTTTTTATTATAAATCGTTTTATTTTTTTTTTACTAAGAGGTTGGCTAGTCGACTACGGCCCCTTTCGACCGATTAGTCGACTAATCGACTAATAGGGGTCAGCCCTAGAAGATATATATATACAGCATGTTTCATCTAATGAGATTTGTTTTTAAATGCTAAAAAAGATAATAAATACAAATTATATATAAAATTTTTAAAGCGATTGATACAATATCTCCATGCAAAATACCCGCGATACTATGCTGTATCGATTCCGCCCACCCGTAGTTATTAAAGGGCCACTTTGCTGACTTCAACCTGAATCCTGTTGTTTTGTTTGTCATGTGATAATTACGACCGTCCCCTTAGTCCATTAATCCACTCATCATCTGATAATTAGGACCGTCCCCTTAACACATTGGGCGCCGGGGGTTGTGCCCATCATTGTACCCAGTCTGCCACCGTTGAAAGCCTATGGAGATGTTTACCTTCTTTGCAGGGCTATAACTTTTTACATTTTATTGCTATATTGACATTACTATGGCCCATTCAACATCGATTATCTATCGTTCAGGATGTGGGAACGTTATATTTTTTCATTCATACATTGTTGTTAATACCGTCTAGAATATAAATATGTTTTTAAGGGTTTCTGCTGTAATTCCAAAAACGAGTTATAGGCCCTGACGCATAATTATGATAGATTATCGATTGGCGTTTCTTTCCTATACACGCTATATTAAGAAATTCATAAAGCATTTAACAACGATCACGGAATTATAAACGACCCCCCCCCCCCCCCCCCCCGTTCATCCGCGCATGATCAGTCATAACGTTTAGGACCATGTACAGTTGAAATTTTTAATATAGCGTGGATCGGCAACAAACTGCATTTGATGATCTATATATGCATTTATGCCTATATCTCACGTTCTAGGAATTACTGCAGAAAACGATAAAAACACATTTATATTCTAGGCGGTATTTTCGTATGAATGTGTGAATGAAAAAGTAAAACGTTCCTACATCCTGAACGATAGATAATCGATGTTGATGTAGTAATGTCAATTTAAGTAATGTAATGTAAAGTAATGTCATAGTAATGTCAATTTAGCAATACAATTAAAAAAGTTACAGCCCTGCAAAGAAGGTGAACATCTCCATAGACTTACAGTGCTGGCAGAGAATGGTATAAGATGATCAAACTCCGTGGCAGTTAATGTGTTAAGGCTCATCCCTTTACACATGTTTTTAATAGTGTTAACATCTTTTCATGTTTCCTTTAAGGGTTGTTCTTTTACATATGTTTTCCTTTTAGATATTCCTTTACACATGCTTTTATTTGTGATGTGAGTTTTGTTTTACTATGCCTTGTGTTCTCCAGCCTTGGCCATGCCTGGGCCCCGTTCCCCGTACCTGGTTCAACTAAGTCGATCAAGATGTCATTATCCAGCTTCAGTTAACCCGATGTTTGAAGCCGGGATTTTCCTGTTCCTCGAAGGTGGATTCAGTCTCGTTAACTCAAGCCAGACTTGAGACCCAGGATAAATGCGCGTGCCCGCCTCAGCCGAGAAGGCAGCAAGTGTCGAGAGCAGAGATCCTGATTCTCTAGCGGCATTGATTGATTAATTGATTTAAAACTTTAGTAACATATTGCAGTACGGCTCAATCGCCTCGCCGACAAGTTAAATGCGTTATCTATAGGCAAATTTTAAGTCCCTCATTACCTCAATCAATCAGATTATATTTCTTTAAACTTGCCTGCTGGATTGAATAATTAAATGTGATCTTCCTAGCGAAAATAATTAGTAAAACTGTTATACAGAATAACGATACGGCTCCCTTACCCATTGATTGATGTATGGTCGATCTTTTACTTATCTTCTCTGTGGTCTAACGGGTTCTTCTTTTGACTTTCACGCAGACGACCGGGGTTCGAAACCCAGTCGTCTCCTTCTTTTTGCAATATAGGAATAATTCAATTTGGTGCACGTTGAGAGCTATATAAAGAATGACATCCTCAATGCATGTAGATTTATAATATTTTAACTTAAAACCAGGCTACCTTTGCGTATAATAATTAATATTATATTCAAAAAAATTATATTGGAAACACGGGGTTTCGAACACCGGTCGCTGGGTTGCCAGGATTGAGCACTACCGCTGAGCCACTGTGCCAGATGGGATAAATTCATTGTTTATACATTAATGAACGAGAGACCCGTGTTTAGAATATTCTTTATTTTGTTGTTGTTGCACCGAGCGAGCGCCACGGTATATAACGTGCATTATTTAGGACAAAGTGAATTTAGTATCAGCATTTTGGGTCTATTTTACATTTCAAAAGACCCCTCTGGAAGAATGGAGCACAAAAACGTAATTCAGAATGGTATAAAGCAGATCCTAGACTGTGGGAATAATTTCAGGAAACGCGCTCCTTTGCGGGGGCGTGGCGATGGTTGATCCGGCTAACTTGAACTTAAACCCTGCTTTCGACCAGGCTCAAACTTTTGGATCTGTTGTCATGGTGATTTGGAAAATCCAGGTACGGGGAGCCGGAAAGTCCGGCTTAAGTCAGACTTAACCGAAAGTTATCCGGCTAACTCAGTTATCCAGGTACGGGGAACGGGGCCCTGACCTTATACCAGCTGGCACTTATTAGTAATCACGGGCAGTATATAGAGCTGCCTGTTCCTCACATTCATTGTCGCGCCATTGTATTGTTTTGCATTGTTTCGTTGTTGTTACCACAGTTGTGTTCGGTCACGTACTCACCTTGTCACCAGTGTTTCCCTGTGAGTCCGTTCCTACTTAGTCCATATATTTCCAGCACTGCTGAGTATTATTTTCGGGTTTTGCAGTTTGCTTTTGTTTAGTAACAGTTTCAACTTGTATCCTTGTTTGCAACTGCTCAGTAAAAGCCTGTTCACTTCATTCCGTCATCTCAGTCTCTTCTCTCTCTGCTCGTGTCCTGCACTTGGGATCTCCTCTCCTATTCCCACACCGAACCCTCACAGCTTCATTCTTCTTGCACAAGAGTTTCAATGCGGTGTGTGTATATGTGTGTACGGTATGTATGTATGATTGTGTGTGTGTCTGTGTGTACCTAGTTTATGTGAAAAATCAGGACTCCACACTCAAGAAATCAGGACGCGCTACCAAATGAGGAAATGTTGACGTCCTGATTCTGTTTGACAAGCTATTGTAGTGCAATGGTTATGGTTAGGTTAAGCATGTGTGTGCGTGTGTCTGTGTGTGTGTACCTTGTGAGGAGGTCTCTCTGTCTGAGACATGACGAGACTCAAAACCAAACAGAGACAGTCTCTCCTGATAAAGCGATAGAGAGACACACAGAGACAGGAAGGAGAGACATACGGAGTTAGAGAGGGAGAAATATTTGAGAGGGAGAAAAGGAGGCGAGACGTTAACTTTCAATCCCAATACCCCCCTTGGCCCTACTACCACATGGCCCTACCCCTCCGTTTGCATCATGGCTACGTAGGGTAAAGTGTCCCGATTCCTGCGTGGAACGAGGGGTAGTGGTCATGTAGCCCTCAAACGGAGCGTTTTCAGATGCTGAGTCTGACTCCAGACGAAGTCGTGATATGTATTAGGGCTGGGCGATTCTTGCTAAAATGTGAATCACGATTTTTCTCTCTAAGAATTGATATCACGATTCTCTCACACAATTCTTATTTTTTCAATAAAATCATTTATTGCACTCTTTCTTAAACAGACAACAAAACATATATGAAAGTGCTCGACTTAAACTTAAACATAACATATATGAAAGTGCTTGACTTAAACTTTAAAGTATCTTGTAACATACAAAATAACTCCAGTCAGAATCGTCATAATTTAAAAGTTAAAGGGGACATGTAATATAAATGTCATTTTTCAGTCTCTAGCTTATTATAGTAATAGGAGTTAGTATCAATGTGTTTTAGTGTCTAAATACCATATTGGCGGATTGCTCTGATTCAGCTCAGATCATTTCCTTCTCCAGTAAATTAGGCCATCCTGATTTGAAGGCCTGAATGACGTTACTCAGGCTCTGGGTAGCAGACAGTGATGTGATTGGCTCTGTGGTTGTAGCTAATGCCCGCCCACAATCTACATAGACTGACTGTACACAGCGAGTGGAAACCACTTCCTCATACTCTGCGTGCACTCTGGAGGGAGAGAGAGAGAGAGATAGAGCATTCAGGAGCACTTGGGGGGGGGGGGACCTGCCGCGCCGAACACACCTCCGAACGGGAGTGATAGAAAGAAAAAAAGGTAGAGAGGGGGGAAAACAGAGAAAAAAAGAACGGCCTGTCTTTTTTTTCTCTCTCTCTCTCTCTCTCCCACCCGCTCCCTCCCTCTCTCTCTCTCTCTCTCTCTCTCTCTCTCTCTATCTCTCTCTGTCTACCAGTCGCAGACTGTGTGGACTGACTGTCACTCAAAGTGCTTATGGGCGGAGCCAGGCCATAACAGCCTGAAATCTTGAAGCTGAAAAATGATGGTTTTGAGTACTTGATTAGAAATATAAAACAATGCATTTCTTTTGAAAAAAATAAAACATACAGATGTCTTCAATACACTCACAGGAATTGTGTAAAGTTGCCCAAATAGTGCTACTGTAGGAATAGCAGTACATGTCCCCTTTAAGTAAAAAGTTAAAAAAATAAATAAATAAAGATTACCGGTATATGAAAATTATTTGTATAGTTAAAAATTAATATGTATATTTTGCACGTATTAGCCTATTTGGTTTTTGCCGAACTTGCCATAACACCTTTCCCTTTGAGGGAATTATGCTGAAACGTGTGTCGATTTTATTCGATCTATAATTTATTTTATATTATTATTATTATTATTATAATATTCAATATTATTCTCCAGATGCACACCGTTCATCTGTTCGTCCAGAATTGGAGGTGTTTGGTCATTCGCCTGTGTTGCGGAGATATTGAGGAAAAGCGCAGAATTGTGTGGCTTTTTCTCTCCAGAAGCACAACATTCCAATAGATTTGACAGGCGCACAGTTAACGTAATCTCAAAGTACGCTGTAAATAAAGTGCTGTTTGATATACAATAAACATGTAGGCCTATCAATATTATATGTTAAACTACTACTACTAAGTCCTTTACATTATTTGACTACTGTAATTTTCGGACTATAAGCCGCGCCTTTCCCCCCCATTTTTCGACCCTGCGGCTTATATAACGGTGCTAACGGCCACTAGAGGACCTCCTAAATCTATGGATTTTACAGGTTACAGTCCACCACCTTTAACTCTCACTCGCTCTTCTCTCACAGGCACACAGCTGCTGCAAGTTAATAAATGGTAGCTTCCTCAAACAGCCATCTCTTTCCCGACAATCCCCTCTGTGCACAAACCCTTACATATGGTAATTAAACATTAAAACACCTGCGGCTTATAGTCCAGTGCGTCTTATATATGTACACATCATTCAATTTAGCTGCTGCGGCTTATATTCAGGTGCGGCTTATAGTGCGAAAATTACAGTAGTACTGATGACGTAACAAGGGGTGTCCCATTGATAAATATAGATTAGGGGTGTAACGATGCATCGATTAATCGAAATGCATCGATTCTAATGTGTTCGATTCGATGCATCGATTTGAATATGTTATAATCGATTATAATCTAATTTTTTTTTTTTTTTTTAAGATTTAATGTTTTTTTTGTATGTTTTTTTTTATTTTTATTATTGACCTATAGTCCATTCATGCTGAGTGAATCAGTTCCCCCAGCCACATTTGTGTATTCAAATTTCTTTGGGGAATTAACTGATAGAAAATGAATAGAAAATGTATCGAATCGTGGTCAAATGAAGAGATTTCATGATGCATTGAATCGTTGCCTGAAGAATCGTAATCGAATCGAATCGTTGTGAGGTCGAATCGTTACACCCCTAATATAGATAGATAGATTATAGATAGATATAGATAGATAGATAGATAGATAGATAGATAGATAGATAGATAGATAGATAGATAGATAGATAGATAGATAGATAGATAGATATAGTTACAGCTGTTTTAGCTGTTTGCAGGGCCCAAGTTGCCATGGTGATAGCTTCCTTCATCTTCCATATGCGAGTCTGAGAGATGTTCTGAGAGAGAGAAAGATACAGAGTTATTAATAATAATATTATATGAATGGCCCGCAACAAAAATAATACATTTACAGTTATCCTACCAGCTGTACTTGAACAACAATGTATGATGCAAACTCATATGAAGCTAAGAATCTGAACAGGGCTCTGTGGTATCAAATATAATATTCAATTTGAAAGTATCATTAGATGAATTGATGAAAAGAAATGATGGTTAGATGCATCCCTAATAATTATACTCACAGTAAGAGACTCCTCCGGGGAGCGCCGGCTGTAAGGGACCACCAGGGAGCTGGGAACCCAAGCTCTGCTGACCGGATCTCCCAGGTAGGTCACATGGTACTTACACTGCTCACACAGAGAGAGAGAGAGAGAGAGAGAGAGAGAGAGAGAGAGAGAGAGAGAGAGAGAGAGAGAGAGAGAGAGAGAGAGAGAGAGAGAGAGAGAGAGAGAGTGAGAGATAGACAGAGAGAGAGGGTGAGAGAGAGAGAGAGGAGAGGGAGAGAGAGAGAAAGAGGGAGAGACAGACACAGACACATGTGCAGGTACAAACTTGAATCATTCTGTTCTGAAGGTTATTATACAGATATTTTACATGATGTAACGTGTGTCGAAGCTAGGGGTGGACGACGGTATACGGTATAAACGGTATGAATTTGCGCTACGGTATCGATTTTGACTATACCTTGTGACCGGTAGACTAGAGCAGCTAGTCATAGCAGTAGCAATGACGTTAATTACTTGACGATTCACTCAACGTTTGCAGTGGTCGTTGCATAGTGTTTAATTGTACTGAGTTTTTCTCCACTTGCTCACGGACCTTGCCATATCGTTTTGGCATTTCAATTTGGCTAAGGAGGCTGAGCGGAGACTTGCTTTAGCACAGCAACGGGCTAACAATAGCCGCTAAGCTAACGTTCTAACATGACTCTGCAGCACCAGTTCCATTAGTGAAATTATGGGATATTTTTTTAACTAGTTTTATTAGATTTTAAAGCGATGGGTGTCGAGGTGGCCGCGGGACGGATTCTGCAGACAGGGTGAATCTTGGGATTCCAGGGAAGCGCTGCCCTGTCTCGACCTCCTCCGCGCACTGGGGGGGGGAGAGGACCGTTTGCGCCGTCCGTTTGGCGCAAACGGACTCTGGCAGATTTTCCCGTGTGGATGCGTGCAGGAGTTTGATTTGGGCACCGCATTTTTTTTTTACCAAAGAATATATTATATATTATCGGAGCATCAATAACGTTATCGGGTTTATCGGGATGACGTCATAATTGATGATATCGGCCCGATAATTATCGTGCATCCCTAGTTGCTGGCATTCAACTGGCGGCATGAACTAACGACAAAACGCGTCCGTGGCACTCAAAGTGTTAACAATTGTGTGTATTGAGCCGTACTGTATTGTACCCATTCTGCAATCTGTTAAATAAAGTTTTCAGTAACTATAGTGTGAATGTCTCCAGACCTCTCTTGGCAGAGCCTGAGGTGTGACCAGCAGCAGCAGTGTTTCCCCTACCATAGGCCTTAGTGGATGCCCCGCCCACCAGACAGAAGGGGCCACCCACTAATCAGCACCCCCCACCCCAGTTGGCAAGAGTGTGAGTGTGTGTGTGTGTGTGTGTGTGTGTGTGCGTGCGTGCGTGCGTGTGTGCATGCACACAGTGTGTATCTTACAGGCTGGTTGTGATCCTTGCTGTTAAACTGACAGAAGATGTGGGTGTTGGGGTCATTCTCTATCATGGCCGGCCACCTGGAGACAACACAACACAATAACATCTTTATTGTTATGTCCGCCAGGGCGGGTGCCCAAGCAACACCGTCGTGTCTGTGTGTGTGTGTGAGTGTGTGAGTGCTGGCAACACCTCGCAAACTATAGATAGAGCGATCAGCCTGTGCTTTGGTACAGAAGGTTGCAGAGGTGCAAGGATGATTTGTTAAAAATGGCATTGATCTGACTGTTGGTCTGTGTAGTAGCTAATAAACCGGATTTTGCTGCTTAAACGTATGTATAATGTATATTCATTGATTCTCAAAATCCATTTGAATTGAAAAAATCTTGCTTTTCGCATCAAATATTGATATGCCTTTAAAATGCGATTCATTTAGATTAATTAACTATAAAGTCTCGAATTAATTCGATAAAGCATTTTAATCGAGTCCCACCACTAGTATATATATATAATATTATTATATATTAGTGTATATATATATTACCAGGGGAAGCCTGTCTGCTCAGTATATATATATATATATATATATATATATATATATATATATATATATATATATATATATATATATATATATATATATATATTAAGGCTGTCAAAGTTAACGCGGTATTAACGCGTTATCGCCCAATTCTATTAACGCCACTATTTTCAACTCACGATAAAAAAAAAATGTCTCCTTTTTCCTCCGATTTTCTCCCATCCCAATGTTAGTCGTTATGCCAATTCCCAATCCCCTTCCTGGTCGCTGCGCACTTACCCCCCACAGTCGGTCTGGGAGAGTGGAGGCTATCACGTGCTTCCTCCGACACACGTCTAGCCAATCAACCGCTTCTTTTCACCTGGCAGCGCGGACTCTCACTGAGAGGGTGTAACGACTGTAACGTGTGGAAGGATCACACTACCCCCCTTAGATCCTATCCGCGCTGAGCAGGCGCCCCGACCGAACTGTAGGAGTCGCTGTTTACAACGACCCGGACCAACCCCTCCAGCTTTCCCACCCTCTAAGGGGCCTTTCTCACTCACTACTTGGGGCCGAATCAGCGCCGGGTCGCGCCCAAAAGGGGTGTATCTGTCTGAGTGGGAACGCTCACCCCCGTCCCCCGCTGATTCGTCCCCGGGGGCGGTGAACCTGGGACGCTTGAAATAGGTGGTTTCGAGTGCACGCCGATGGGAGCGGGGGGCGTGGTGTACAAGCTTGTACCAAAACACGGGAGGCTTCTGTATCAACGTGCTGACACACACAGCGTCGTTACTGTCATGCTTCATGCTTGCTTGAATTTTGGGCAGATAAAAACACACAGCAACAACTGGACAATGTTCAAATGCATTTATTTCTATTAGACCAGTGGTGCCCAACCAGTCGGCCGTGATCGACCAGTAGATCAATGACATGCAATATAATTGCCACGAGCGATGGGATAATGTTAGCTTCTGAACAGGCTAAGCTAACTAGCGTTAGCCGTTAGCTTAGCGTTAGCCATTGCTGTCTACTATACTTTCTATCTATACTACTATACTTTCTGTCTACTATATTTCTATTAGACCAGTGGTGCCCAACCAGTCGGCCGTGGTCGACCAGTAGATCAATGACATGCAATATAATTGCCACGAGCGATGGGATAATGTTAGCTGCTGAACAGGCTAAGCTAACTAGCGTTAGCCGTTAGCTTAGCGTTTGCCACAATGCTATACTATTATACTGGCATATTCCATTCATGTTAGCATGTAAGCTAACAAAATCAGCGCCTATGAGACTAAACTCCGCTTTTGGTGTTCAATTGTGTTGATGTTAGTTTTGTTTCATCAACAAATGAGAGGCAGAACACACAGTGAATGTATCCGTTTTGTTTATTGCACGTTCTTTGCTGAAAAATAAGTGCTACAGTGGCTATACTAGACTAGTACTAGGCTAAGCTAACTAGCGTTAGCCGTTAGCTTAGCGTTAGCCCTGGGAAACGCTCAAAAGCGAACTCTACAACACCATCCATTCATGAGAAAAGGGGGTGGGTTATATTGACAAGGCTTGACAACAGAGGTTCAAATATAACTTCATATTTATTGGTTATTTGTTTTATTTTATATCAGCATCCAGTCTCCACCGTGTCTTCCTGTTTACATTTTCGAGTGTGACATCATCGCCTACGGCAAGCTTACAAGCTCAAAACGCAAACCGTAAACAAAACCCAGAGCGCACCAAGACTGAGTGTGTACACAAACTAGAGGGGGGAGAGGGGGGGGGGGGGGTTTAAATGATTATTTTCTTTAAGTTATTTTGTGCATCACTTTGTTTTGAATTTGATGCAAATTTGCAATGCATGAGGGTCATCCTTTTGTGTTAAATGGCTGCATAAAGCAAGCATTTGTTGATTCTCATGTTGATAAGAGTATTAAAACTTGGAACTTGAAAAAGATCCGTTTAGGTAGATAAAAAAAAAAAAAAAAAAAAAAAAAATGCGATTCATTTGCAATTAATCGCGAGTTAACTATGGACAATCATGCGATTAATCACGATTAAATATTTTAATCGATTGACAGCACTAATATATATATCTTACCAGGGGAAGCCACTCTGCTGAGCCCACACCACAGACCCAGGGACCAGACTACTGCTGATGATGTCTCTGTTGCTTCCTTTCCAGGTCTCCTCTGGAGTTAAACAGTTGGAATAGGCCGGGTCTAGAGAGGGGGGAGAGAGAGAGAGAGAGAGAGAGAGAGAGAGAGAGAGAGAGAGAGAGAGAGAGAGAGAGAGAGAGAGGGAGAGAGAGTGAGAGAGAAGAGAGAGAGGGAGGGAGAGAGAGAGAGAGAGAGAGAGCATAGACATAGCAGTGTTTCCCACAGGATTTTCAGAGACTATGGGGGGTGAACCTCCGACATTTGAAAGTTAAATGCATCAATCTGGTGCACTTTGAGAGCAAAATAAAGAAGCTAGATCTATGATGAACGTTGTGCTCAAAACACAAAATCAACTAGACTAGTGCTTCCCAATCATCTCCTCGAAGCACCCCAGCCGTTCAATGTATTTGTTCAATTCCACCACCAGCACACCTGATTCAACTTAACTAGCCCTTTATTAGTTGAATCAGGTGTGCTGGTGGTGTAATTTAACAAATACATGGAACGGCTGGGGTGTCTCGAGGAGAGGTTTGGGAACCACTGGACTAGTCACTAGAGCATACATTTGAGCCATCAAAGAAATTAAGCTAAAGTGAGTAGAACTGGTTTATTTTTTTTAGAAAATAAAAAAATATAGTGGTTTACTATTACGACTACTACCACTGCCAATACTACTGATACATCCCTATTGACAAACTTTATATTTAAAAAAAATAGTATATATATATATAAAAAAAAATATATATATATATTTTTTTTTTTTTTTTTTTTTATACAATCATTATACAAATCGATTATCCATGACCTGGTCAGCGCTAACGTCACACATACACACACACACACACACACACACAGACACACACACACGCTGCGATGGCGGTGATAGGAACATCTGATTACCCCAAGACTCGTAACATAAATTCCTTACCTCACATCAGATGTTCTGCAAAAAGATTAATCCAATTCCTGATCGCCATTCCAAATATCGATCGCGTTTATTGATCCAACGGTATAGTCCGAAACACATAATCAACGCTGCTCTGAGGGTCCTCAGTCAATCTGGTAACACGATACTGCATGCCCGAGAAGCAAGACCCGGACCGGAGTAATTCTTTTTTTCGATGCACATTCCCAGTCAATCCAATCCAATGATGTGCAATACCATCCGGGAGACGATAGGCGGCGGTATTTGCCCTTTTGCAAGCTCAGACCCATTCCCAATGATAACATCAGGTTGGATGGATGCAAAAGAAATGGATATCGCTAATAAAAGAAATAACGATTGGGCGGCTGGGTGGCGTAGTGGAGATTGCGCTCGTCACCAATGCAAGAGACTCCGGTCTCGACTCCCCAAGTCAGCATTGCCTGCGGCTTGGGCCAGTCGTCATACTATCTCAATTGGCAGAGGTAGCGGGTGGAAAGTCGATGGGTGGGGATTGGACGTTGTGGACAGCGACTCCTACAGGTCGGTTGGGTGACGCCTGTACAGCAGAGACAGGAAGTATCGGGGGCAGCGTGAGCTTCCCACGCGTTACTCCTTGCCACTGAGAGTCCGCGCTGTTTGGTGAAAAGATGCGACAGGCTGCCTCCTCGTGTACCGGAGGGGACACGTGATGCAAGGCTTCTATCCTCACTACAGCCGACCAGTGGGAGGCATAGTCTAGCAACGTTCAAGACAGGGGAGGGGAGAATTGAAGGGGAGAATTGGCGATACGAAATTGGGATGGGAGAAAAATAGAAAAAAGATAATGAGAAAAAGTGGATAAAAAAAAAAAAAAAAAAAATAACAATTAAAACCTGAGTTTTCTCGGGTCTTGGTACACAACGCATAGCGAGTTAACCCGACTAATCTCGTGGTTGGCACTGAATGAGTTAAGGGTCTCAATATATTTGCTTTCAACTGTGCGTACAAGTAGACAAGCGGCTGCGTTGTGAACAAGAGCTCTGATAGGGGAACTATGTGAGAATGTTATTTATTGACTACAGCTCAGCATTCAATACCATAGTCCCCTCCAAGCTCGTAGTCAAGCTCAGAGACCTGGGCTTGAACTACGACCTCTGCCAGTGGGTCTTGGACTTCCTGACAGGAAGACCCCAAGTGGTTAGAGCAGGTAACTGCACCTCCTCATCCATCACTCTCAACACAGGTGCCCCCCAGAGCTGTGTTCTGAGCCCCCTCCTATACTCGCTTTACACACATGACTGTGTGGCAAAGCACAACAGCAACACAATCATCAAGTTTGCTCACGACACAGCTGTGGTGGGCCTGATCTCTGCAAACGACGAGAGGGCCTACATGGTAGAGGTGGAGAACCTGGCGCTGTGATGCCAGGAGAACAACCTGTCCCTGAACCAGGGCTGTACAGTGCGACGAGGCCGTCGCATATTGCTCTTAAATATAGCCTGTGCGAATTGAAAATAATATTTGGGGGCACGCTTGCGAGTACTGATTCAATCCTTTCATTCGCATTTCACTCCTAAATTAAGCGCAAAATGCTTTCCTCTCCCTCTCGCAGAAAAAATGTCAGTCACACACACACTCGTCCAAATTACGTCATCTACACGCACATACACGCACGCAAGCGCACACACCTAGCCAGAGACAGAGAGGGGTGGCTCGGTGTGGCGAAAACAAAAGCGAGGACTCCGTAGAATTAATCCAAAAAAGGGTTCTACATCAGTGATGTGGACCTGGTTCGGCTACACGTGAACAGACGTGAGTCAAAGCACCATTCTGTGCAAACTTTGTAAAGCTAAAGTCGGGGCAACGGGAGGAAAGAAAACACAGTTGGGCGGTAGCCCTACTACCTCGAGTGTTTTAAAACCACAGCCAAAACAGACAACGCTAACTACATTTGCCAGCAGCAGCATCCCTAATGTGTGGGTTGTCGCATTCATAACAATGGACGCGATAAAAGTCGGTTGCCTGGCAAAAATCGCCCGCCGTGTGCGGGTCACTTTATGACAAGAAGAGCAAGCAATCGGGGGAGATCACAGATGCGGTAACGTTCCACATAGCCATAGGAAAGGACATGGTTCAATTGACAACCGTGGAAAAGCCTTGGCTTTGAACAAGTGGACTCGACTCCAGTGTTTGGGCACAGGCTTCATTCACCTGGCCATTGGTAAGTGGAATAGGTAGTTCATATAAATGTATGTGTAGCATCCTGAAAATATGGCTATTATTCAGAAGTGCTGACTTGCCTTTTATCTCCCCTTTGTGCACAAAGACATGTTGACTAGTTTCCATTGATATTCTCACGAACAATGACGCAGGCTCCTCCTTGTTCTACTCGCTGGAATATGGATTATGAACAGGATTACTGGATCATACTCTACCATTCTTTTCCCGGTGTGACTAGTTGGCGGTACCAGCAGGGGGCGGTGGCAGGCAGAGAGTGTCCGAGAGAGATGGGAAGGAAATAAATGGAGGCGGAAGAGGGGAGACGAGCCTCTTCGAGTCGGGACGTTGTTGTGAACAGACGTGTCTCGGGGAGCCCCGCTGTGAAGCACACGGGCGGACGAACTGAACTTGAGTATGTGACGGGTTATCCTATAAAAGTAATCGTAGTGGAGCACTGCATGTTTTCCCCGCTGAATAACCCTAGTGATATACAACGAGTTATCCTAGAAGAAAGGTGGTATAGCCAAGTGTGGTTAAAGTTAAAGATATTCCCTCCAGTGAGGTGCCCTGCCAGCGTGGCGTGAAGAGGACCGGTGTTTAGAGGCACCCTGCGTATTTATATATCCCGGCTAGCAGGAGGGCTGCTTGGGGACCCAGAGTGTAGCTGCAGTGTTAGCAGGGTTTCCGTTAGAAAAAATTGTTGCCGGCCTCAGTGTCCGGTAGATTTCAATCTACCGGTCAAATGAGAGAAATTCCGGTCAGAGTTTATTGAGCTTAAAAACAGTTGATAGGCAAAAGAATGACAACAAAACAAAATAATTACATCATCAAGGCATGTAGATTTATAATATTTTTACTTAAAACTAGGCTACTTTTGCGTATAGTCATTATATTCCAAATAGAATAAGTCCAGAGACTCCGTGCTGCTGCCGACTTTAAATCAAATAGGTGTCTGTGGGCAGTCGCCCGACATTAATAAACAGCAGTCTGTTATAATCACATTTTTATGAGCTAACGAATTCCGTTATATTGGACATTTGTATTAATTATATCAAGCGAAGAACTGAGAAATTTGGCAGAGAGAGACGGCAACATTATCGTGGGTTTGCGTGACGACTCTCTCTCTCTCCACCTCCCAATGACTTATTTGCGAGAGTATGTCGATGCAGAGCAGCAGATTCAGCTGTTTTCTGGCTCTTTTCTGGCTCTATCTGGGGACCGCTCAGCAGCGCCCCCCACCCAACAGCTGAATTGCCAATGGCTGAATTGGAGTACTGCACTGTGCCGCTGCAGCTCCGGCTCTGCAGCTGCACATGCATTCGCAAACCCAGCACTAAGCTCTCGCTGACAACGTCGTTGTCATTATTAGAAGCAACGATGAAACAAATGTAATGATTGTTTCGTTCATCGCATAGGCTAATCAAATTGTGCTTAGAGGGAATTATTTTCACCGGACATTAAGACCGGAGAGATTAAATATATCGGACTTCAACAGATTTTGCCGGTCAAATACCGGTAATTACCGGCTAACGGAAACGCTGAGTGTTAGTGAGGGCCAGTTTATGTATGCGCGTCGACCCAGCACCAGCTGTCTACAACCAGTCTGCTCCAGCTGTCTACAACCAGATCTGCACCAGGCTGTCTTCAGAGCACGGGAGTTCGTCCCGACCAACAGAGGTCGCCATCACCCAGCACACGCTCTCAGCCCAGCACTGCCCCTCTGCTCCAGCCCCGCCTGCTAGCGCCCACGCCGAGAGCGTTCGACGCCATCTTGCTATCCGGACGGCGGTGACGCGGCGAGGCCGCCATCTTGGTAGAGTACATTAGGGCTTCGGTGCCCAGGATCTATTGCACGTTACACAGTGTGGTGCGGCCTGCGGGCGAAGCTAACGTTGCTAGGGGTACCCCATCAACAATATATGCCGGCATTAGTATAGAACTCTTTTGGTATTATGGGCCCATATTTTGATTTCCTTTGAGTGTGATAACGTGTTTGGTTCTTTAATAATATTTTCCCATCTAATTAACCCTTTCCCTTTGGGGAGGTTACAGACCTGGTGCGTCATAAGTAAAGCCCAGAGAGGTATTATTCTCGCCATATAATTAAAGCCTGTTAGAGGTATTATACATGGTACTGACCCAGACGTGGGCGATGAGTCAAATGCATTCAAGTATATTATTCCTGGCACTAACACGGAGGTGTGTGTAGAATATACGTAGTCATAAGGTATTGAGTTACAAATTGGGTAATAGTAAGATTCCATTCTATTCGACCCAGTGCTTTTAACTCTTTGTAACTGACCAGTATAATTAGTATTAAAGAATTAGATGGGAGTTCGGTGTGCGTGTTCATTCATGAGCCGCTTAACAACTCTTTTGGTGTGGGTAACGTATATATGATTAACCCCTTCCTACCCAACTCTCCCCTTTTCATTGTAAGGTTTCTAGTGGTCATCAAGGGAGGGTACTGCTTGCGGGAGGGACGAATCTATTTAGGCATATCAGTCACTAGGTGTGGGAGGGCCCACGGAGGTAATCAGGGAAGTGAGAGCGAGTTGGGGAGTACTGCTGACCGCCCCGGAGAGGCGAGGAGGACCAGAGTACCAAACCAGGTTGGTAAATCCCGGGCCCCATTCACTCCCACTACCGGGTCCCAGGTTGACGCTTCAGGCCCAAAGACGAGGGTGCAGTCAGACGGAGCTCTACTGTGTCCAGCTACCTTGTGACTGCCAGCAACCGTTCCCACGAAGCAGGGTTAATCCACCCTGCTACATATGCAAAAGCATTCGATTACCAGTTATAAACTACTAGTTTGTAGATTTACATAAAAAATATCAGTATTTATATCTAATGTAACAATTAAAGAAAATAAATTAGTCGTCATGTGTGAGTGTGGTGGTTCATTTATTTTTAAACAGTCAAACGTTTCAGTAAACAATAAACATTACAATTCTGACAATGTGGTTTGACATTTTCATGTTTTGCTAATGAATGCTTTGTTTTTTAATAAGATAAGTACTATGTATGCCCTCTCAGTTATATTTGCCCTACAATAAATAGTTAGAATATATTATCTAATAATCTAAATCTAATCTAATATATAATTAAAAAAAAATGAAATGCTAAAATGCTATGCAATAATATATAATCTAATAATCCAATAATCTAAATCTAATATATAATATAAAAATGCTAAATGCATGGGTCTTTTGTCTTTAATGTTAGCTTGCAAACTCAAAATACTGTCTTGGTAAGCCTCATAAAGAATTGTTTGGGGGAAAAAGGAAAAACATTGTGATGTGTATCGTGTATCGCCGAAAGGTCAGAAAATATTGTGATATCATATTTAGGCCATATCGCCCAGCCCTAGACTGTGGTGTGTTTTGCTTTAATAAACCACAGGAAAAGCCACAAGAGAGCATTGTTTGAGTGTTTTTTGCTAATCCATTCCAGTTATTGCCATCACCAGCAGAGCAGCAGATACTGACTATGAACACCGTTGTTATCAATGAAAGAAGAAATGTTTGCAGCTGTGGTAATACTTCAGTTGGTTCATTATAAAAGATACAAACCTGAAAACAAAAGCACTTAATGTTAAATAAAATGACCACAGTAATGAGGCAGGAGGAACTTATTTATTTGCACCATAATGGTAAAATTGTTATTTAAAAGAAAGTGCCCCTAAAAAATATTCTGTGCCCCTAAATTTTTCATTTAGGGGCACCTGTGCCCCTAGTAGTGAAAAAGCTTAGCGTACACCCCTGTGAACGTCAGCAAAACTAAAGAGATGATTGTGGACTTTAGGAGGTCGGGGGCCAGGGACTACAGCCCCCTCAGCATCGACGGGGCACCGGTCGAGAGAGTGGACAGTCACAGTGTCAAGTACCTGGGAGTCCACATATCCGAGGACTTGACATGGACCACACACATTGACAGTGTGTGTGTGTGTGTGTGTGTGTGTGTGTGTGTGTGTGTGTGTGTGTGTGTGTGTGTGTGTGTGTGTGTGTGTCTGTGTGTCTACCTGCATTGAGGTAACAGCTCCAATGTGCTGGTAAAACTGACAGGTCAGTGTCAGCCGGCACTTTCCTCCATTTATTACATTCTGCAAAACAACACTGTATCCACTTGTCATCTAGAGAGAGAGACATAGAGAGAGGGAGAGAGAGAGATAAAGAGAGAGAGAGAGAGATTAACTACACTGTTAAACAACACTGTATCCACCTGTCTGTCATCTAGAGAGCAGGGGTTCCCAAAGTTTTCAGGCCGCAACCCCCGAAATAACGGTGTCAGAGAGCCGCGACCCCCACTATTATAGGAGGTGGTATAAAAAATTTAATAAAATAAAAATAAATATTTCTTTTTTATATAACCCTAACTAACCTTACTGTCATGCACTTTGTCCTAATATACTAACCTACACTGTAGCACTCAACATTTTGATGAACATTGTTACTCAGCTGATAGAGTTGTGCCCTTCCTGATGACATGTTGACGTCGTACAGAACTTGTAAGTCGCTTTGGATAAAAGCGTCAGCTAAATGACTAAATGTAATGCACTAATAAGCATTGGAGGCTTTTTTTTTGTTGATCTTTTCCCCCCTCCTTTTTCAGTTTTTCTCCCATCCCAATGTTAGTCGTTATGCCAATTCCCAATCCCCTTCCTGGTCGCTGCGCACCCCCCCCCTACCGTCGGTCTGAGAGAGTGGAGGCTATCACATGCTTCCTCCGACACATGTGTAGCCAATCAACCGCTTCTTTTCACCTGGCAGCGCGGACTCTCACTGGGAGAGTGTAACGTGTGGAAGGATCACACTACCTCACCCAGATCCTTCCCTTGCTGTGCAGGTGCCCCGACCGAACTGTAGGAGTCGCTGTTTTACAACGACCAGGACCCACCCTCACCGGCTTCCCATCCACTGACACCGCCAATTGTGTCAGTATGGACGGTCGACCAAGCCGGAGGGACCGCTGGCAGTTGGATTCGATCCCACTGTCTCTGCGGTGATAGACAGACGCTTAGTCCGCTGTGCTACCCGGCCGCCCTCAGCATTGGAGGCTTTTAACCAGGGCCGGACTGGGGAAATCATTCAGGCCAGGAAATATAGTGCGAAATATAGCCCCAGTCAGGCCACTTTTTAAGCTGGGGGTCTGGGGGTCCCCCACCAGGACATTTTTTGTTGAGACTTCATTTCCTGCATTCTGGTGCAGGAATTTTTGAATTTGTACCCTTTAAATGCCAGTGTTGATTGATTGATTGATTGAAAACTTTATTAACAGATTGCAGAATGGGTACAGTACAGTACTGCTCAATACACACAATTGTTAAGGGGATGCAGACAAGAGAAAGACTTTCGTCTTGTTTACATCAGGGTCCCCCATTTTCAATTCATCAAGACATATATGACATACATGACATACAGATAGACAGTACTGCTGTGTTTGTGATGGCATGTGTGAGAGAGAGATAGTTCTCCAACTTGTGTGAGTTTAGACTGCGTTACCCTCTGTTGCAGTGATCTCCTGGTTGTGCCCCACCTAGGTTATCTAACTATCGCGCCGCTGCAACTATAGAAACACTGTCCTGGCCTGCTTCTAAGTCCAGTGGCCTGACTGCATAAAAAGAAATAAAGAATAAGAATAAGCTTTTTACGCATATACTGGCAAAGCGAATAGAGGGACTTTTACCACAAATCATCAGCCTAGATCAGACAGGTTTTGTTCGCCAAAGACAAACGCAAGACAACATCAGACGGACCTTACATGTAATTAATCATATAAAAGAGCATAATCTAGAGGCAGTGTTGGTGGGGCTGGACGCTGAAAAAGCCTTTGACTGTGTGAATTGGTAATTTTTATACAGGGTTTTGGATACATTTGGCTTTCATAGCAGTTTTATTAAAACAATACAGGCTCTTTATGATAAACCAAGGGCAATAATTAAGATAAATGGGACGCGGTCAGGTGGCGTAGCGGAGATTGTGCTCGTCACCAATGCAAGAGGCTGCGGTCTCGACTCCCGGAGAGTCAGCATTGCCTTGGCTTGGGCTGATCGCTATACTAACTCGTTTGGCTGAGTTAGGGGGAGGGAAGCCGTGGGTGGGTCCTGGGCGTTGTGGACAGCGACCCCTACAGTTCGGTCGGGGCGCCTGCACAGCGAGGGTAGGATCTGGAGAAAGGTAGTGTGACCTTCCACACGTTACACTCTCCCGGTGAGAATCTGCACTGCCAGGCTGGCTGCCGGCTGGCTGCACATGTGTCGGAGGAAAACATGTGACAGTCTCCGGCCTCCCGGACCAACAGTAGGGGGGGGGTGCGCAACAACCAGGAAGGGGGTTGGGAATTGGCATAACGACTAACAGTGGGATGGGATAAAAATCGGAAAAAAGGAGGGGAAAAAAGATAATAAAAATAAAGATAAATGGGACAGTGTCTAGTTCCTTTGTACTAGAACGCGGGACTAGGCAGGATTGTCCAATTAGTCCCTTATTGTTAGCAATTTTTATTGAACCCCTGAGTCAGTGGATTATACAGAATACAAATATTAAAGGGATAGATATGAAGGGGGGAGAACAAAAAAATTCCTTATTCGTGGACGATGTATTAGTGTATTTATCAAGCCCAGAACATTCACTTAAACAGTTATTTTCGCTTTTAGAACAATATGGGTCATTCTCCGGGTATAAATAGAATGTAACGAAAACGTAAATTCTTAGTTTTAAATATAGCCCTTCAAAAAATATAAAGACGAAATTTTAATTACAATGGGAAGATACAAGATACAAGAGTTTTATTTGTCACGGCATACAGGTATACAGTGAAATGCGGGGGGTCTTGCCCGCAACGATGTGCATAATACAATAGTAATAATATATAATAAGAATCCAACCAATAGAGCGACATTGTGCAATAAACAAGTAAACAATGTAGGGCATATCGATATCTGTACATGCGTTATTTACAGAGCATGGTAGGACACCATGGGAGTCTCTTCCCATTTGAGAAGAGCATAAACTTTGATTTGCCAGCATTTAACACAAGAGATAGGATGTATATTATTTATGAAACTGAAAATATAGGTGTTTTACTCACAGCTACCACCGTCTCCATCATCCTCATCTGTATCCTCGCTCTCTCTCGCCTCTTCCTCTCCTCTCCTCCTCTTCCTGACCAAGTTCTTTTTCTTTTGAAAACCGGGCTCCACCTCCTCTTCATCAACCTCGCTCTCCTCTCCCTCCTCTTCATCAACCTCGCTCTCCTCCCGTCCTCTTCTCTCCTTCCGCCGACTTGTGGCGGCATCGCTGTCTTCAACGCTGAAAGCTGTTAGATGTTAGAGACTATTAGGGCTGGGGGCGATACGGCCTAAAAATAGAATATCCGATTTTTTTCACACCACATCCGATTTTTTCTCTCTTAAAAACTAGAAACGCCAAGGAAATCATTCAAATAAGCTTTGTTTTTATTTGACACAAAGAAATTATCAAACCAAGATGAATTTCCCAATTGGGATTGAAGTGCAAACCTAACTTTCACAAATCTTCACTTAAAAAAAAGAAAATTATATATATATATATATATATATATATATATATATATATATATATATATATATATATATATATATATATATATATATATATATATATATATATATATATATATATATATAAAGTTACTCTTGATCAAACAAAGATGAATGTCCCTATTGGGATTAATAGTGCAATAACTTGCTTTTTCACCTAACTTCACTTAAAACAAATAAAAGGTGCCTCTTGATCATCAAACAAGAATGAATTTAATAAAGTGCAAATCTAACTTTCACCAAACATCACTTTTTGTAAAATAGAATGAATGAATAAATGAATAATGAATAAAAAAAAAAGATTAATCGCCCAGCCCTAGAGACAAGAGAGAAAGTCAACACTTATGCAGTGAAAAGTACTATTTAGTAGAAAAGATCACAGATGCATTTTAATGCCATGTCTGAACAGGGCGCGTCTATTCTTTCCCCAATACATTTCCAGTTCCGTGTTCGCCTTCTGCGATCTGATTGGCCACTGACTCTACGCCCAAACAGCGCGTTACGCCACCGTCCCGCGGCCCCAGACCACCGCCCCGCGAGCCCCAAGCCACCGCCCCGCGATCCCCAGGCCACCGCCCCGCGAGCCTTGTTTCCCGTGCGCCTAAAATTCTACCTGGTCTCATCCCGTGGGGCTCGCGGGGCGGTGGTCTGGGGCTCGCGGGACGGTGGTCTGGGGCTCGCGGGACGGTCCACACACCGCCATCAGTGTTCTTCTTCCCCGCCAATGAATTATTCACCCAAAGACCCAATACCGTGGCAACAACTACCGCACTACCGGTAGAATAAGTGCCGAGAACCGTGGGAAGTGATGCAAACTGTCTTGTCGTGTTTTGAACATTTATGTTGTGTTGATGGAATCACGTTAATATAGAGATGAAAACAATACGTTATTAGCGTAACGCGCTGTTTGGGCGTAGAGTCAGTGGCCAATCAGATCGCAGAAGGCGAACGCGGAACTGGAAATGTATTGGGGAAAGAATAGACGCGAACAGGGCCATAGAGACATAGAGAGAGACAGACAGACAGACAGAGATAGAGAGACAGACAGACAGACAGAGATAGACAGACAGACAGAGATAGACAGACAGACAGACAGACAGACAGGCAGACAGACAGACAGACAGACAGACAGACAGACAGACAGACAGACAGACAGACAGACAGACAGACAGACAGACAGACAGTCTGTGTTTGAAAGGTGAAAATTACAATCTCCGTTTGAAGGATTTTATGCACTTTGCTGTTCCCAATGTCCGAACACAAATGGAAAAGAAAGCTTTTAGGTTTTCCGCACCTACTGCATGGAACAATCTCCAGTCCGATCTGAAGATTCAAAGCTTGGTAACACTAAATGTATTTAAGGCTTTGGTGAAGCCTATTGTAACCCCGTTTTCTGTGTGGTCAAATGTTTTATCTGACCATTTTGTAACGTTACTTTTATCTGTAATGTCTATGTGTGTATAGTATACTATTTTGAAACTTTGTGTTGCTGCTATTCTTGGCCAGGTCTCCCTTGTAAAAGAGATCCTGGATCTCAATTGGGACAAATCTGGTTACGTAAATAAAGGCTAAATAAATAAGAAATTAAAGAATAAGATGTATATTACAGTATGAAATAACATGTCCACTTTGATCAGAAGATGAGAGACAGACAGATAGACACAGACAGACAAGACAGAGATAAGATGTATATTATTTATGAAACTGAAAATATAGGTGTTTTACTCACCGTCTCCATCATCCTCATCTGTATCCTCGCTCTCTCTCGCCTCTTCCTCTCCTCTCCTCCTCTTCCTGACCAAGTTCTTTTTCTTTTGAAAACCGGGCTCCACCTCCTCTTCATCAACCTCGCTCTCCTCCCGTCCTCTTCTCTTCTTGACTGTTCTCGCCTTCCGCCGACTTGTGGCGGCGTCGCTCTCTTCAGCGCTGAAAGCACGGATGCCGATTAATACTCTCCTGACCCGACTACGAGGTATTATGAAAGGCAGACATTGTGTTTTTAATACAATACATGAGAATATGTATTTTCGTTATTGTGTTTTTAATACAATACATGAGAATATGTATTTTCGTTCTATTCTATGAACAGTGAAATAACGTCTAACCCTGTCAAACTGTTCAGCGGCACGACCGAACGTTCTTGTCATGAGCTTAAAGAGGATTCCAACATCACTTATGTAGAAGCCCATAAAAATATAATCATTTTTGTACACATGATCTCAAGAAGGTGCTGAATGAGCATTTTTCATGTCTGGTCATTTTTAGCATCAAGTTCAAGTTCAAGTTCTTTAATAGTTGTCATACAGAAGTACAGAATACTTTCATACAAAATGCTTCTTACTGTTACGCTCCAGAGACTGTGCTAGACAAGATAGTATCAAATAACATAATAACATAATATAGCATGAATTTAGAAGAAGAATGAGGTCACAGTTGTTCGGTATAGACATATGTACAATGTTCTGAGTTACCATATAATATACAATACACAATACTATGCAGTGTACTAATGTACAGTACTATCTAGTGCAAAGCAGAAATGGGATGAGGTACAATTTTAGGTACAATTTACAGTAAGGTGTACGAGTTGTAGTGCAATCCTTCATCCATAAATATAAAGTGTGGGGAGTGGGTGCTACAGTGTGTTTGTTTAAAGTGGGTGTGTGCTATAAAGTGTGTGTAGTGGGTGCTACAGTGTGTTTGTTTAAAGTGAGTGTGTGCGTGTGGATGTGTGTGCTATGTGTGTTTGGTGGTTGTTGTTGTGTAGTGTTCATTCATTGTTCGTTTAGCAGCCTGATGGCCTGGGGATAGAAGCTACTTCTGAGTCTTTCTGTGCTCGCCTTGAGACTCCTGTGTCGCTTGCCTGACGGCAGCAGTTCAAAGAGGCAGTTGTTCGGGTGGCTCGAGTCCTTAATAATTCTCTTAGCCTTCCCCTTGCAACGCTTGTTGTAAATGTTCTGGAGGGTGGGGAGCCCCCCTCCAATTGTGCGTTCGGCTGAACGTGTCACTCTTTGTAGTCTGCTTTGGTCTTTTGCAGTGCTATTCCCAAACCAGGAGGTGATGTTGCCGGTCAAGATGCTCTCTATTGTACATGAGTAGAAGTTCTTAAGGATCTTCTGGCTGACTTGGAACTTCCTTAGGCGCCTGAGGAAGTAGAGGCGTTGTCGTGCCTTCTTCACCACACTGTTAATGTGTATGGTCCATTTCAAGTCCTCGGATATGTGGGCTCCGAGGTACTTGAAGCTGTTGACTCTCTCAACCGGTGCCCCGTCGATGCTGAGGGGGCTGTAGTCCTTGACCCCCGACCTCCTGAAGTCCACAATCATCTCCTTTGTTTTGCTGACGTTCAGGGAGAGGCTGTTTTCCTGGCACCATCCCGCCAGGACCTTGACCTCTTCCAGGTAGGCCCTCTCGTCGTTGGCAGAGATCAGGCCCACCACCACTGTGTCGTCAGCAAATTTGACGATTGTATTGCTACTCCGCTGAGCCACACAGTCGTGTGTGTACAGGGAGTAGAGGAGGGGACTCAGAACACAGCCCTGGGGGGCCCCTATGTTGAGGGTGATGGATGAGGAGGTGCAGTTGCCTGCTCTCACCACCTGGGGTCTGCCAGTCAGGAAGTCCAAGACCCACTGGCAGAGGTCATAGCCCAAGCCCAGGTCCCTGAGCTTGGCTATGAGTATGGAGGGGACTATGGTATTGAATGCCGAGCTGTAGTCGATGAATAGCATTCTCACATAGTTCCCCTGCCTCTTGTCCAGGTGTGATGCTGCTGTGTGCAGCACATGGGATATGGCGTCCTCCGTGGACCTGTTGGGGCGGTATGCAAATTGCAGGGGGTCCATGTTGATGGGGAGGGAGGAGCAGATGTAGCCCTTTACTAGCTTCTCAAAGCACTTCATGGCTATGGAGGTGAGAGCTACAGGGCGGTAGTCGTTGAGGCAAGCAGGCTTGGATTTTTTGGGTACAGGGATAATAGTGGACTTCTTCAGGCAGGTGGGGATGACAGCCTGTTCTAAGGACAGGTTAAATATGTCAGTGAATACTGGGGCCAGTTGGTCGGCACAGACTTTTAGGACGCGGCCGGGGATGCCGTCCGGACCTGCTGCCTTCCTGATATTCACTTTTTTAAAGGTCCGCCTCACCTCATGCTCTGTTACCCTGAACACTGCGCCTCCATCAGCAGCCGACCCCCCCCCCCCCATTGCCGAGGCTTGTGAGCTGGTGTTGTTATTACCAGCATCAAACCTCGCATAGAAGGTATTGAGGTCGTTTGCTAAGGAGATGTCATTGTTCAGTTTGAGGGAGGCGCCTTTGTAGTCTGTCATCGTTTTGAGCCCCTGCCACATAGCTCTAGAGTCAGCTTGTTCAAACTGGAGTTCAATTTTATCCCTGTAGCGCCGTTTGGCCTCTGACACTGTCCTCCTTACGTTGTGTTGCGCCACCTTGTGGTCATTCATGTTGCCTGCCACTAGGCCGTCACTTTGGTGCGCTCTCTCAGAGCTTCACGGACGGATTTGTCTACCCAGGGTTTTTGATTTGGGTAAACTTTCATTTTGGTAGTGGGGATTGTTTCTTTCACCCTAGTACAGACATAGTCCAGCACTGTCTCCGTGTAGGCATTAATGTTATCTGTGTCGCGGAATACAATCCAGTCCGTGTTGTGGAACACTGACCGGATCGTATCCTCTGACGTCACATCCCATTTCTGCACCTCTCGCGAGACTACGGGAGTACTTTTAATTCTTTGTCTGTACTTTGGTGTAAGGAAAATGGATGCGTGATCTGACTTGCCAAAGCCACTATCAGAATGAGCCTTGTAGCCACCTTTAAATTGCGTGTAACAGTGATCTAGGATGTTACCGCCTCTGGTGTTGCAAGTCACATGCTGGTAGAAATCAGGCAATACCTTTCTCAGATTGGCGCTATTGAAATCTCCCAGTACTAAAATGGCGGCGTTAACGTTCGTCGCTTGTATATTATTTACCTCGTCGTGTAGTCTGGAGAGCGCGGCGTTGTTGTTGGCTTGCGGTGGAATATACACTCCGACCAGGACGATCGCCGTTAACTCCCTCGGGAGGAAGAAAGGACGACACTTGATGGTTATATATTCCAGTTCTGGGGAGCAGTGGTTTGATAATTCCTTCACATTCGTTGGATCACTCCAGTTTTTGTTAAACATGAAGGCAATACCTCCACCACGTTGTTTACCGGACTCTTGTGTCCGATCCTTCCTATGGATAAAGAAGTGATCCGCTGGTTGAATCGCGTGATCTGGAACCTCCGGTGTTAGCCATGTTTCGGTGAAGCAAAGGACATTGCAGTCCCTAACGTCTCTTTGATATTGAATCCTTGCTCGGATGTCATCCAGTTTATTGTCTATTGATTGTACATTGGCTAGCAATATACTGGGAAGTGGTGTACGGTGTCGTCTGGATCTCAGCCTGTTTCGGATCCCAGCCCTTTTTCCTCGACGTCTTTTCCTGGGGTCTAGGAACAAAGGATCTGGTCCTAGTCTCCGGAGGATTTCTTCCGGCCATTGATGTGGTTCGGAAAGTTGATCCAGCGAGTAATCCAGTTGGTAAGTTTCCCGTAATCCAATGTCTATGAGTGACTGACGGTCATATACATTAAATGCACCAACAGTTGGTACGCACAAAACTCTAAAAACTATAAATATTAACAAAAGTAAACACAGTCTCGACGGAGCTAACAGAGAGGCAGCCGAACGGGGCGGCGCCATCACCAAAATGGTGTTATAATGGTGTTATAATTCACCATATTTTTTTTTAAATTAAAATAATGAATATTGATATTCTCTGTTGGAAAAAAATATATATATTCTCTGTTGGTTCATTACAATTTACTCAAGCCTAGTAACAGACACAATATTTCTGACACTGGAACATTACCTGAGCTCCATAGATGTCCCTAGATACCAACATGCTAATGACCTTGTAGAAGTGGGAGCAATCTTCCCATTTACTTAGGTTACGTATGTATTTTTAGGCAAGTTTTCTGAAAATATGGCTAGGGCTTAAAAGGTTAAGACCATATTTGAATAGCATGTATGAATTCACTGTCTTTAAGACCATATAGGAATAGCATGTATGAATGAGAGAGAGAGAGAGAGAGAGAGAGAGAGAGAGAGAAGAGAGAGAGAGAGAGAGAGAGGAGAGAGAGAGAGAGAGAGATGAGAGAGAGAGAGAGAGGAGAGAGAAGAGAGAGAGGACGAGAGATGAGAGAGAGAGAGAGAGAGAGAGAGAGTGAGTGTGTATTAGCACCTCTGTGAGCCTTGGTCGATGGAAGCCTGGAGTTGCTCTATGTCGTCCAACAAGGCTTTGTCGTTTTAGAACCCTGCCAAATATCTCCTCATACTGGCCTGTTGTCTAGACAGGACTAGAGAGGGAGAGAAGAGAGAGAGAGAGAGAGAAGAGAGAAGAGAGAGAGAGAGAGAGAGAGAGAGAGAGAGAAGAGAGAGAGAGAGAGAGAGAGAGAGAGAGAGAGAGAGAGAGAAAAACAGAGATTCATTCTGAGGAGGAGTCGTGGGCTAAGGAGTTCGTGGTCGGTCGCTTTAAAGCATCATTAAAGAAGTGGGGCCTGGCAGACAGCGCTGCATGTGAGTGTGGAGACCCTGAGCAGACTGTTGACCACATCCTGACCATCTGCCCCCTATACAAACCACCCTCGGAAGCCAGCCTCTTTGATATGGGAAAGAAAGAAGAAGCCCTAAGAGTTAGTGGGCTAACAGTCTAACAGGTTAGTGACCAAGAGTCAATGCCTGTCTCTACCTTGTTCAACACTTGGGTCGCTCCTGCTCCTGTCTGTGTCTTGCCCTTCTCTCCTCTCTTTCCATCCCCTGCTCCCTTCTTCTTTCCCACTCCTAGCTCTATTCTCTTCTTTTTTCCCCCATCCTTCTTTTCTTTCATCTCCCCCCCTCTGTTTCTCCTCTTGGCCAGGCGCCGTGAGCAGGCGGGACCCCGGAGGGGCAAATCTAGGCTTCTCTCATCGCAGCTGTTTGGGGGAAATACAGTTTAGTATAAATATACAGTATAGATTTATGTAGAAAAATCTATATGCTTTACACATCAAGATCCTTAAATATACAGTATAAATGTATTATAGAAACATCAAGATCAGATCAGAATTCAAATATAATTCACACATGTTGTTTCTATAGCCTAATATTAGGAGTATTATCCCTCATAGGGAACATTTACATTGCAGCAAGACTCATCACACAATATCCCATACTGAACAGGAATATAATAAATATAGTTTCTGCCTTCATAACGTTTTATAAGACATGTACAGTAGTTTTTGCATTCAAATAGCACCACTTTACTAATTCCATCTGTTTTTTTTTTAATGCTATTGTAACACTATTATATGTTATGGTGTGATGCACTGGCCAACGTTTTGGGTGAGATTGTACAGCTCAGTTTAGATTTGTGAATGAAGTCTCTGAACTCACTGAATACCAGCGAGACTATTGATGTATAGTCACTCCAGGCATCAGTCCATACATATCTGATGAAACAGTACTTCATGGAAAACAGGAAAAATGGCTACTCTTCATGGCTTACAAACGGATAAAATATGAACATTTTGACAAATTAGCAGTTGAATGAATGAATGTAATGAATGAAAACTTTATTAACAGATTGCAGAATGGGGTACAATAATACAGCACGGCTCAATACACACAATTGTTAAGGGGATGCAGACCAGAGAAAGACTTTCGTCTGGTTTACATCAGGGTCCCCCCCATTTTCAATTCATAGTGGGGGGACAAAGTTAAAAACCTAGCCAAGTTACCAAGTTATATGGGGGACCCTGATGTAAACAAGACGAAAGTCTTTCTCTGGTCTGCATCCCCTTAACAATTGTGTGTATTGAGCCGTACTGTATTGTACCCATTCGGCAATCTGTTAATAAACGTTTTCATATCACCCCTGCTGCTAAAATGGCGTCAGTGCTCCTGTTCCCGCCATAGCCTACCTGTTGTCTCATTCTGAGTCAGAACAGCACATAAACCAGCGAATTGGGAATAAATAACTTGATGGATAATATTGACAAAAGGAATTAAGTTCGAGGTTAGCGACTAAAACAACCTACACCACCAAACCGTGTGTTATGGTCTAACTAGCTTTTCTTTATTTCGTAACTTACAACCTTCCGTCCGTTCCATCATGTGGAGTGGAGTGATGTGTGTGTCTCTCGAGGCACGCGCCTGTAGTTTACTATGCAGACCCGGTTGTGCGGCGGAGTTATGTATTAATCTGCCAGTATAATTTAAATAACATCATGACTAACTCCGATTAAGAGCCAATAACAATGGCTCAGCTACAGTTACAAAATGTATTTGCGTAATTGCCAGTAGTTTACAGTTGACTTATGCACACATTCATTTTTAAATGGTTTGCTCCGCCCTCACTGCAACATAAGCAGCAAGCAGATGCTCAAATGGAGCGCACCTACACCTAAGGGAGGGTCAATCGGCGGTGTCAAGGGAGGGGGGGAAACTAATATTTAATTAACCACAAGTGAATGAATGAATGAATGAAAACTTTGTTTAACAGATTGCAGAATGGGTACAATACAGTACAGCTCAATACACACAATTGTTGAGGGGATGCAGACCAGAGAAAGACTTTCGTCTTGTTTACATCAGGGTCCCCCATTTTCATTCATAGTGGGTCAAGTCAGCCCGATGAGAGAACATATCACGTGTGACTATTCTTTGATTGATTGATTGAAAACTTTATTAACAGATTGCAAAATGGGTACAATACAGTTATACAGTACAATTGTTCATTAATCTTCTCAGTAGAGGCCATGTTACAGTTGTCAAACAGACATACAAACCTAGAGATGAGGTGCTTGGAGTGGGGAGGGCTCAGCAATATATCAAAGAAAGAATGTTCAATTGGGAGCTCTTCGAAAACCTGAACTTTGGATCTAACATAATTTCTGACTTGTAAAAACCTGAGCCAGTTGGTGAAACGTCCTCTTTAGTAGATCGAAGGATGCAAAGTGACCGTCTATGTATAAGTCCTTAATGGAAGCTAGCCCCTTCCCACTCCAGGCAAGGTAACCCCCGTCTGTCCATGGAGCCGAAAAAGAGTGATTAAAACAGATTGGTGCATGGATAGAAACATCTGGTAGGCTCAAAGCACCCCTGATTTGATTTAAAATTCTGACAGAGTTTTCCACGACAAAACTTAGTTTCAAGCTTCTGGTTTGACAAATAGCATAGCTGGCAAGGATGAGTTAACAAGGGAATTAGCCTCCATTCTCAGCCACAAGGGGGCCCCAGGAGTCAATTCACCTGTTGTCCCCTGCCGCCAGTACATCAGAGCCCTTACATTGGCAGCCCAGTAGTAGTGCCTAAATACTGGCAAGGCCAGCCCTCCCTCAGATTTAGGTTTTTGCAAGTGCATTTTTGAGATTCTGTGATTCTTATAATTCCAGATGTAAGACAGAATTACAGAGTCCAGTTCTTTGAAAAAAGACTTTGTGAGAAAGATGGGACGATTTTGACAAAGGTATAGGAATCTGGGGAGAGAAACCATCTTGACAGAGTTTATGCGGCCTATCATGAGAAGGGTAGCACTTTCCAATTTTCAATGCATTGTTTTAGCCTTGAAACATAGTCTGCAAAGTTCAATTTAAATATTAATTTAGGATCTTTGGGTATGGTCAGACCAAGATAGGTGAGGCGATCTTTTGCCAATTTGAATGGGAGATTTTCCAGGAAACCGGGAGTGAAGGTGTCAGAAAGAGGCATAAAGTCACTCTTTGTCCAGTTAATTGTGTATCCGGATAGCTCACCGAAAGAGGTAATTAATTCTAAAAGAGGGGGAATCGATATCTCTGAATTGTGTAGGTATAATGTGTGTGTGTGTGTGTGTGTGTGTGTGTGTGTGTGTGTGTGTGGTGTGTGTGTGTGTGTGTGTGTGTTGTGGGTTTGTGTGTGTGTGTGTGAGAGAGAGATAGAGAGAGAGAGGGGGGGGTGAGAGAGATGAGGAAGGGGCTATTAACAGTGTGTGTGTGTGTGTGTGTGTGTGTGTGTGTGTGTGTGTGTGTGTGTGTGTTGTGTGTGTGTGTGTGTGTGTGTGTGTGTGTGAAAGAGAGAGAGACAAGCACATGGGCACAGGAAGCTGAAATAATCCCTAATGTCTCCCTGCTGCAGTAGAGATTGGAAGCCACCTCTGTTGAAGATG
>NC_140174.1:16659249-16713545 GCF_963971535.1 Notolepis coatsorum | reverse complement strand
AGTTGAAACTGTTACTAAACAAAAGCAAACTGCAAAACCCGAAAATAATACTCAGCAGTGCTGGAAATATATGGACTAAATAGGAACGGACTCACAGGGAAACACTGGTGACAAGGTGAGTATGTGACCGAACATAACTGTGGTAACAACAACGAAACAATGCAAAACAATACAATGGCGCGACAATGAATGTGAGGAACGGGCAGCTCTATATACTGCCCGTGATTACTAATAAGTGCCAGCTGGTATAAGGTCAGGCATGGCCAAGGCTGGAGAACACAAGGCATAGTAAAACAAAACTCACATCACAAATAAAAGCATGTGTAAAGGAATATCTAAAAGGAAAACATATGTAAAAGAACAACCCTTAAAGGAAACATGAAAAGATGTTAACACTATTAAAAACATGTGTAAAGGGATGAGCCTTAACACATTAACTGCCACGGAGTTTGATCATCTTATACCATTCCCTGCCAGCACTGTAAGTCTATGGAGATGTTCACCTTCTTTGCAGGGCTGTAACCTTTTAAATTGTATTGCTAAATTGACATTACTATGACATTACTTTACATTACATTACTTAAATTGACATTACTACATCAACATCGATTATCTATCGTTCAGGATGTAGGAACGATTTACTTTTTCATTCATACGAAAATACCGTCTAGAATATAAATATGTTTTTATCGTTTTCTGCAGTAATTCCTAGAACGTGAGATATAGGCATAAATGCATATATAGATCATCAAATGCAGTTTGTTGCCGATCCACGCTATATTAAAAATTTCAACTGTACATGGTCCTTATGACTGATCATGCGCGGATGAACGGGGGGGGGGGGGGGGGGGTTTATAATTCCGTGATCGTTGTTAAATGCTTTATGTAGTATGGGTGATATATAGATCAGAGCAGTTTGCATGGATAATAATAAACAATCAGGCTGAAAGTAACGTCAGCCTCCTATTACCGTTGGGCGATGAGACTGGAGCAA
The DNA here is from genome assembly GCF_963971535.1 of Notolepis coatsorum. NCBI lineage: Eukaryota > Metazoa > Chordata > Actinopteri > Aulopiformes > Paralepididae > Notolepis > Notolepis coatsorum. Next base: position 16,712,551 of record NC_140174.1, on the reverse strand, counting down.
AAAGATCCCAGTTATTTGATGGGGATCGAGTCGATCCATTTCCGGTTTGTATAATAATAATACACGGTCAAGTTTTCAAGTTTCAAGTTTCTTTAATAGTTGTCATACAGAAGTACAGAATACTTTCATACAAAGTGCTTCTTACTGTTACGCTCCAGAGACTGTGCTAGACAAGATAGTATCAAATAACATAGTATAGCATGTAATTTAGAAGTAGAAAATGAGGTCACAGTGTTCAGTATAGACATATGTACAATGTTCGATGCAGAATAGACGTAACTGAGTTACCATATAATATACAATACTATGCAGTGTACTAATGTACAGTACTATCATAATCATGTCGATTATTGAGTTATGGCAGCGATCCATATCCACGTGTGTGGCTAGAGTCCCGCGACAATATGCGAGTGGCCGGACGCATTTAGGAGACGCACCGATATCCAACCGGCCATTTCCGGTTTGGCAACTCGCCGATCATCCACCAGGGGGCAGTATTGAAGCCTCGACAGGGATAGAGAGGACAACAAGTGAATATATAGTCAACACCAACATTCCAATGCGTCAATTAGTGACATGGTAATTGACAGCAAAGTGACAGCGACCAGTGGTGACAGAACAGGGAGTGACACATCAGGAATGGGGCGTGACCAACAGTGAGTGCAGATACCAACCACCAGGGGAAATAACTCCAGAATTACAGTTGGGTTCCTAAGACAGAACCCTGAACGTTACACATACCTTTTTCTTCTCTGTGCATGCAGTAGGAGTAGGAAGATGCACACCGTTAGCCTAGCTTAGCGTCAGTCACTGGAAGTAGGTTCCTCCATTAGCCTAGTTCCCAACGTCTTCCTACTCCTACTGCATGCACAGAGAAGAAAAATGTATCTTCTTGTCTAACTCCAGGGTAGATGGCAAATATGCTAATTTCCCAAAATGTTGGAGTGTTCCTTTAAACATGACTAACTATTGAAGCTTCGAAGCCCAAAACAATGGTAATCAGGACAGCCTAGAAACAGGACTAACAAAGACCACATGATGAGTGGATTAATGGACTAAGCCTTAACACATTGGTCGCCAAGACGAGTTACGCCGTTTTTGCCCGCCATGCATTGAACGCCAAGAACGACTTACGCCGTTTTTGGGATCAATATAAAAAAAAATTCGCCATGGTATTCATAATTCATCCAGCCAACCTCCGGACTGCAGCTGGACCCTGTATGAGATTGCAACGCCTCAATACCGCCGCCTGGTGGATGGTCGGGCGAGTTACATTCTCGCCAAAACCGGAAGTGGCGCTGGTGCATCCAGTCTTATCGGCGAACGGTAAGAGGACAGTAATGTTATTTTCAGCCCGATTGTTTATTCATTTCACTGCAAACCATCTGATCAATCAACCCATACTAAATAAAGCCGTTACTGACGATCAAGGAATTATAAACGACCCCCCCCCTTTCCTTCACGCATGATGAAGCATAATGTATACCGATCATATACATTTGAATTTTTTAATATAGCGTGTATAGGAAAGAAACGCCAATCGATAATCTATCATATGCGTCAGGGCCTATAACTCGTTTTTGGAATTACAGCAGAAAACCTTAAAAACATATTTATATTCTAGACGGTATTAACACAACAATGTATGAATGAAAAAATATAACGTTCCCACATCCTGAACGATAGATAATCGATGTTGAATGGGCCATAGTAATGTCAATATAGCAATAACATTTAAAAAGTTATAGCCCTGCAAAGAAGGTAAACATCTCCATAGGCTTTCAACGGTGGCAGACTGGGTACAATGATGGGCACAACCCCCGGCGCCCAATGTGTTAAGGGGACGGTCCTAATTATCAGATGATGAGTGGATTAATGGACTAGGGACGGTCCTAATTATCAGATGATGAGTGGATTAATGGACTAAGGGGACGGTCGTAATTATCACATGACAAACAAAACAACAGGATTCAGGTTGAAGTCAGCAAAGTGGCCCTTTAATAACTACGGGTGGGCGGAATCGATACAGCATAGTATCGTGGGTATTTTGCATGGAGATATTGTATCAATCGCTTTAAAAAATGTATATATAATTTGTATTTATTATCTTCTTTTTTAGCATTTAAAAACAAATCTCATTAGATGAAACATGCTGTATATATATATATATATATATCTTCTAGGGCTGACCCCTATTAGTCGATTAGTCGACTAATCGGTCGAAAGGGGCCGTAGTCGACTAGCCAACCTCTTAGTAAAAAAAAAAAAAACGATTTATAATAAAAAAAATCTAAAAAAATTATCATTCTTTCCAAAAGAAAAGAGGCCTAGAAGCGTGGCTAACGCTAATGGCACACATACCAGAGGCTAACTGCCTATGAAAACAGGCACATAGGCACTGAAAGAGGATTTCACCCATCTAATGAACACACTAGACTAGACAAATATCAAGATGTATCCATCAGTGGACCAATTGCATGCTTTTGCAGAGGACAAGAAGCCTTCAGTCGACTCCTTCAGACATTAAGCACCCCCCACAGCCAAAATGGAATGATAACCAATTTAAATTTGTTATAATTTTTTTAATATTAAAAATATATTTTGTTTCCACCCCTTAACACTTTGGCTGCCATGGGTTAAATTCATTATCAACCGTAGGTTGCCAGCGCTATTTGTCTATGGAGAAAGTCCCCTTCTTTGCAGGGCTATAACTTTTTAAATTCTATTGCTACATTGCCATTATTAGGGCCCATTCAAAGTGCTACATGTATTGTTCATTGTGTAGCAACGTTAAACTTTTTCATTCACATATTCATAGTAAAGTATGGTCTAATGTATAAGTATGTTTTCATCTCTTTCTGCAGCTTTCTCCAGAACGTGATATATAGCCCCAAATGCATTATATTGATGATGAAATACAGTTTGATGGCAATCGGCGCGATATAAAAAATTCCAACTGGACATGGTTCTAGAAGTTACTACACGTCATCTGATGTTGACCGGATGGCCGAGGGGGCATTTATAATTCCGTGGGCAGCGTTATACCATTCATCTAATGTGGGTCATATGTTCATCAGATCAGTTAGTATAGAAGACATTGAAAAATAACGCTGAATCTTACCGTATCTTCCTCGCGCCGTTGGGCGATGAGCGTGGAGTATACATTTTCCTATTATGGGATATATTTTTACCCGGTCCATCTCCAGCTTGTATAATGGTATATACGTCCAAATCATGTTGTTTATCGAGTTATTGCCAATCGATCACCGTGTAGCGTGACGAGCCAGAGTCACATGAACTATAGCGAGCGCCCGGAAGTACTACGGTCGTCATGACAACCTCTATTCAACATCCTGTTTGGCGATTGCGCCGATCGGCCACCAGATGGCGCTCCTGAACCGCCAGCGAGCTCAGTGGGTCCTGCTGGTGGATCTCAGGCCAGCGGAGGGGGAAAATGAATCCGATCGCAGATTTTTGAAATGTTGATATAAGGACGCTGTACAGCGTCCCCCAGCAACTTTAGCATGGCCAGCAAAGACGTGAAAAGACGTGTCCCGGCACTCAAAGTGTTAATAACACCTCCTGTCAAAATGCTTCAACAATCACTGATGTATCTGTTTAATGTGGAAAGACATTTAATAACAACATCAACCCTGTGTGTGTGTGTGTGTGTGTGTGTGTGTGTGTGTGTGTGTGTGTGTGTGTGTGTGTGTGTGTGTGTGTGTGTGTGTAGAAGAGGCGATGGAGATGATGGGAAAGATTGCCCCTAAGAAGAGCGCTAAGGTAACACACTATTCAGAAATACAGGAGCAAAAAAAACACTCAAGTCAAATAAAACACACCAATACTAAACTACTGTGTGTGTGTGTACTGTATGTACATGTACTGTATGTGCGTGTGTATATACTTTATGTATGTGCATGTGTACTGTGTGTACTGTATGCATGTGTGTGTACTGTATGTATGTGTGTATACTTTATGTATGTGTGTGTGTACTGTATGCAGGGCTTGACATTAACACATCCCATACTGGAAACGACTTACGACGTGTTTCAAGTTCATGCAAATTCTACCAATCCACGGCGTACGACGTTATTGAGATCATATTTCATTTTTTCGCCATGTTATTCATAATTCCCTCACGGAGCCTGGTCTGATGCAGTTGGAGCCTGCACAACTCTGCAACGCTTCAAAACTGCCGCCTGGTGGATGATCGGCGAGTTGCCAAACCGGAAATGGACGAGTCGATCTCGGTGCGTCTGGTAAATGCGTCCGGCACTCGCATATTGTTGCGGGACTTTTTCATATATGAATGAAAAAGTAAAACGTTCCTACATCCCGAACGATAGATAATCGATGTTGAATGGGCCATAGTAATGTCAATTTAGCAATATAATAAAAAAAGTTATAGCCCTGCAAAGAAGGTGAACATCTCCATAGGCTTACAGTGCTGGCAGAGAGTGGTATAAGATGCTCAAATTGTGTGGCAGGGAATGTGTTAAGGCTTGTCCTATTGTCCGGGACAAGTAAAAAAAAAATTGTCGGACAAGCATAATACAATTTAACTTGTCCGACCGGACAAGTAAAAAAAATATATATATATATATCTATTCCCCAAACAAATAGTAACGTTATTCCATCTGATCAGAAAGTGCCTGTCTCAGAGTGTCACACTGGAAACTCTCAATCTCTGTACGTCAATATTACTTGTCCCGGACAAACTGTGAGCGTCTTCTGAGTACTCGCTTAGTAGTTGACACTGACAGTGGCACGAGACCCGCGAAAATATCAGAATGTTTAATAAAAGTTCCCGCGATACTGGCCATTCTCTCAGTCAAGGGAGTACCTTATGAGCACAAAATCATAATAATTGTCGAAATCTCTTGTCGGTTTTATTAATTTTTAATAGGCCTTTATTTTCACAAGTACATTTCGGACAAGTAAGTTTAGCTTTCGGAGAAGTAAAATATCTGAGCCACTTGTCCGAAGTTAATGTCAAGCCCTGTGTATGTATGTGCATGTGTGTACTGTGTGTGTGTAGTATGTATTATGTGTGTGTACTGTGTGTGTACTTGTGTGTATGTATGTACGTGTATGTGAGTGTACTGTAAATGTGTGTGTGTACTGTGTATATGTATGTGTACTGTGTATCTGTGTGTGTACTGTGTATCTGTGTGTGTATCTGTGTGTGTGTTCTGTGTGTACTGTATATGTGTGTGTACTATGTACTGTATCTGTGTGTGTGTTCTGTGTAAATGTGTGTGTGTATCTGTGTGTGTACTGTATGTGTGTGTTTACTGTGTGTACTGTGTATCTGTGTGTGTGTGTGTAGTGTGTACTGTATGTGTGTGTACATCTAGAGCTGCCGCGGTATTGATGTTTTCCTTACCGCACACATTTGCAAAATATTTCCTACCGCCGCGGTTATTACCGCACACACACACACACACACAAAAAAAAAGTTTGAATGCATTTTTTTTGTAGTCTACTCTTTATAGCATATAGCCTGCCTCTAGTCTAAATGTCTATCTTTAGAGGATGACTTTGCAGCATGAATATTGTTTGGGATTCGGCATGCACGCATTCGTTATTAAAAGTGAAACACGGATTCGAAGTCTCCCCTCGGTGTCGCGAGCAGGGGTGGTAGCGGCGCGCCCGCCGGTTACCCCCCCGACCCTTTCTTCTTCTTATTATTATAACGTTACTACTTATGATTACAAAGGCATTCGATTTGTGGCATTAACGTTAGTATAGTTACACGTTCGTATTTACCGGACCATAGCAAGGCAAGCGTTACTCAATTAATATCTAAGTTCCTTTCTTTGCTCAGAGCGTGCCGAGTTGTACCCATTCTGCGGTCTGTTAATAAAGTTTTCAATCAGACAAGTGTATAGAACGAAGGGCTTTTATTATAACATTTCGTTGCAGTAAAATCATTATGCCTCGTTCCCTGAGGAGCGACGGCGTCGGTAATCCACTCCGGTCTCCGGTGGGAGCTAACGTACTATTAGCCGTGTTGTGACTGAGCTCTGATCAATGGCTCATGGCTGAGATTCAGGAAGTAAAAGCACTGCAAGATGCTTCAGCATGTGACGCGTATCTCTTCTGACCAATCAGTGGTCTGCAGTGTTTCATGTGACTTTTCTGGTACCCAATAGGGTCGCTTGGAATCTCGACAGAGAAGTAGGGTATATCTGCAGAGCCGCAAGACCAACGAGAGCGTAATAATAATAATAATATAATAAAAAACAGCGGTGATGCCGGTATTCAGCCCAACGCTGCGGTGGGCATGATGTAACAGCGATACCGCGGTAATACCGATACCGCGGCAGCTCTATGTACATCACACATTGTGCTAACCATTGCACTATACTGTACAGTTTTATTTGTATGTGTCTTATTGCAACTGATTGTTGATTGTCACATCCTGGTTGGACGTACTAAATTTTGTTGCACTGTCTTACAGTATTGTGTAATGACAATAAAGTTAATCTAATCTACTGTGTGTGTGTGTTCTGTGTGTGTGTATCTGTGTGTGTGTGTGTGTGTGTTCTGTGTGTGTGTGTGTGTATCTGTGTGTGTGTATCTGTGTGTGTATCTGTGTGTGTGTGTGTGTGTGTGTAGAGGCGTTTGGTGAAGCAGCGGTCCTCATCTCATGGAGGAGAGGAGCGGGGAGGTGAGTAGTTTAGACAACAGCTTCTTAGTTTAACAGTAACCTTTTATTTTACAGCCCACAACCCAGACGTTAAATACAGGTAATAATAACAATCATAATAATAACTTAATTTTATATAGGTGATGCAGGATTTGATGGGGAGCCAGTGAAGGTGGATATGGGTGAGGGTCATGTGCTGCCACACAGTAATTCGTTCTTAGTTACATAGATCTTTAACCCTTTCACTGCCGCACTACCAAACGGTTAACCCTTTCACTGCGACAATACGGGTCAATACGGGTCAACCCTTTCACTGCCACATAACAGCAGGTTAACCGTCGGTAGTGTGATAGTAAAGCGTTAACCTTCTGTAGTGTGGCAGTGAAAGGGTTAATTAGATCAGTCTTTAACTGATGTTGTGTTCATACCTCAGCCTACTGTACGTAGATCTCAGCCTACCTTTCACACAGCCACTGATGTTGTAAAGGGGTGGAAATATACTCTTTTTTCCTTTTTCTGTATTTTTCTCCCATCCCAATTTAGTCGTTATGCCAATTCCCCCCTCCCCTTCCTGGTCGTTGCACGCATTTCCCCCCCACTTGCCGGTCTAGGGAGGGTTGATAGATACTATCACATGTCCCCTCCGATACATGCGGAGTCAGCCAGTCGCTTCTTTTCACCTGACAGCGAGGACTCTCACTGGGGGAGCGTAACGCGTGGGAGGCTCACACTTCCCCCAGTTCCCTCCCTCGCTGAGCAGGCGCCCCGACCGACCTGTAGGAGTCGCTGTAGTATGGTATAGTATGGACGACCGACCAAGCCGGAGGTACGGCTGACAGCTGGATTCGATACCAGTCAGTGTCTCTGCGGTGGTAGGCAGGCGCTTAGTCCGCTGCGCTACCCAGTCGCCCAATATACTCCATTTTCATACTCCAATTCACCTTTGTGAACATCACTAGGTCTAATTTCACTAACGTTACTGTATTAGCCTGGCTGTACATACCTGCACATAACCCTTTTGCATATCTGTATATACTATATATACTATATCTTAGGTTTTTGTTTCGGTACGGGGACCTTCGGTTCAATGCACGCTGTGTAACCCAACATTTACATTTTGTCATTTAGCTGACGCTTTTATCCAAAGCGACTTACAGGTTCTGTACGACAAGTCATCAGGAAGGGCACAGCTCTATCAGCTGAGTAACAATGTTCATCGAAGTGTTGAGTGCTACAGTTGAGTGCCACCCCCTCCTAATAGACAGTCTCCTCCCCATCATATGTATATATTCTCTGTTAGGATCTCTGGGTAACAGTACTGTATATTTGCATATCGTATATGTCACAAATGTAACAGTACTATATACCTGTATGTCATGTATGTTGGGTATGTCATAAATGTCACTATGAATTGAAAATGGAGGTGTGTCTTTAGTCGACGGGTTTCAGCTGCAATGCTGTGTCAGACAGACTAAAGGCCAGGTTAGACGTCCACATCGTTGTTTTTTATCCAATACCTCCAGAAGAACTCCGGGTGTCATTTTCACCTACAATAAACTTCAACTACAGTGTACGAGTCTTTTCAAAATGTTACTTCTTGGTGACCTTTGTTGTGATGCATTGTGATGCATTTACACACCAATATCTATCTATGTGGTGAAATGAATGCCTCTATCATGTTAAAACAAGGTTTTATTTATTTGTGATGGACAGACAGATCAGCTGCTTCTTTCTCTCTCTCTCTCTCTCTCTCTCTCTCGCTCTCTCTCTCTCCATCCCTGTCTAATTTCTTTGTTCATCAGAAACCCGGAGGAAGAGAGGAGGAAGAAAGGCTGGAGAGAGGGATGAGGGGACAGGGGAGAAGAGAACACAGGGAGGAGGAGAGGAGAAGAGAGCGAGTGGAGGAGGAGAGAAGAAGAGAGCGAGTGGAGGAGGAGAGAAGAAGAGAGCGAGTGGAGGAGGAGAGGAGAAGAGAGCGAGTGGAGGAGGAGAGAAGAAGAGAGCGAGTGGAGGAGGAGAGAAGAGAGCGAATGGAGGAGAGAAGAAGAGAGCAAGTGGAGGAGGAGAGAAAAAGAGAGCGAGTGGAGGAGGAGAGGAGAAGAGAGCGAGTGGAGGAGGAGAGAAAAAGAGAGTGAATGGAGGAGAGGAGAAGAGAGCGAGTAGAGAGGAGAAGAGAGCGAGTGGAGGAGGAGAGAAAAAGAGAGCGAATGGAGGAGAGAAAAAGAGAGCGAGTGGAGGAGGAGAGAAAAAGAGAGCGAGAGGAGGAGAAGAGAAGAGAGCGAGTGGAGGAGGAGAGAAAAAGAGAGTGAATGGAGGAGAGAAGAGAGCGAGTGGAGGAGAGAAGAGAGCGAATGGAGGAGGAGAGGAGAAGAGAGCGAGTGGAGGAGAGAAGAGAGCGAATGGAGGAGAGCAGAAGAGAGCAAGTGGAGGAGAGAAGAATAGAGCGAGAGCAGAAGGAGAGAAGACAGAGAAGGGGAATAAACCAGTGGCATATGGGTTCAAGAAGCAGGGAGCAGCGGAGGCGAGGAGAGGAGGAGAGTCATCAGAAGTTAGAGGTGAATACCTGTTCATTATGCCATCACTACTTTCACACAAATGGTAAATGGTGCATTTATATAACAGCTTTTATCCACAGCGCTTTACAAATTGTCCATCTGTAGTGTGGTACTAGTGAAAGGGTTAACCTTCTGTAGTGTGGTAGTGAAAGGGTTAAAATGATCTTTCAGTGTTACCTCCAATTATTTTTCCCGGGGGGCCGAATGAGCAACTGAAAATATGTTGGCGGGCCGGGCCAAAATTCCAAACTCAATTATGCATAATATACATTTTATTTCTATATAAAAAGCAGTAAATGGCATTGTTTTGACCCCTGGTAAGAGTGTATGTTATTATTTGGCAATTAAAAGGTGAGGTTAGCTTTCAAAAATATAATTTATTCAAATAGAATTTATTTCCAAAATGATGAACAAAATGTGAAACATTAATAACAAAGGGCATGTATGAAAAAGTGCTATACAAATAAAGTTATTATTTTGAGTTTCATATACTATTGAAACAAGGATTTTCTTAGCTTTCTAAAGACATCACATCATCTTATAGCCAAAATAAAGCCTTTTTTACTTTACATGCCTATATTAAACATTTAATGTTTTCAGAACTGTGCAAAAAAAAGATCAAGTGTCCCATTTCACTTGTTATATTTCCACATTTTAGTGTTCTTCAGCTCTTTCTTTTTTCATTCAGTGTGATAAATCCAGTCTCTGTTGAGCTTTAACAAGTCCATCAAAGTCAGGTTGCATGTCTGAGGTGGAGATGCGAAGCACAGCTGCCAGATGTTCATCAGTGAGAGAGGATCTGTACCTGGACTTGGTAAACGTCATGACTGAGAATGTCTGTTCACATATAGGTGGATCCAAAGAGAACCAACATCTTCTGAGCATGTCTCCTCATGTTTGGAAAGTTCTCCTCCTTGAGAGCAGAGTAGAACTCTAGCAGTGATGCTGACTTAAAGTGCTCTTTCAGTAGTGAATCAGACTGCAGGTCAATGAGTTCAAGCTGAACATCAGTGGGTGCACTATTAACACTGCAGGTAAAGGGAGAGTAAACCAGCTGCATTTCATCCTCAACCTTTTTGAAATCTTGAAAACGCCTTGAAAATTCATCATGCAGTGCTCCTAACATGGATGAGTACCTGTGCCGGTAATCAGCTGATGGTTTGACTTCTTTCAGGGTTTTCATGTGTTTGAGATTGTTGCTGCCTAGTTGCCTTGAAATTAATTGCAACTTTGTCATGAAGGCTTTCACATGGCTATGCATTTCATGAGCAAAAATGCCCTTGCCCTGCAGTTGTGTGTTCAGTAGGGATGGATGGGTACCGTTCACATTTGAACCGATACGGTACCGGTACCTGTGAATCGATACCGGTACCCAACGGTACCTTTTTTCTGTACTTTAGTCTCTAAAAATTTTATCTACCTACCTCAGTTGTGAAAAAAGAAATCCAAACTTCAAATAACCACACTTTCGACCGTTTTCGGCTTGCCCCGACTGCTTTGTTGTTGAATCAAGTCAAATCCTAAGTAAGCGTATATTGTGCGTGTGAACGTTGACATGAAAATAAAAAAATTATTATTATTTTTTTATTATTATTATCATGTAATCTTTCGCGGGCCGGTCAGAATCATCCCGGCCGTACAATGCCCAGGTCTGCTCTAACGTCATCTACTAGTAGACTAGTGACTAGTGGTGGGGGGAAATATCGATACGTAGTAGCATCGTATACTTTGCGTGGCGATACTGTATCGATACAGGGACGCCAAGTATCGATATTTATTTATTTATAAAAATAAAATAAAAAGTCCACACACACATTCTAGTGCATTCAGTTAAGTTGGAATATTACTGTAATACAAACAGTTCAGTTTGTCAGGTACATGCAACACAGATTAGAGTGTTTACATCTGTCTGCTTGAGAAAATACCATGTTCTGCAATAAAAATGATTGAAGTGAGATGAACAGACTGAACTTTATTTTATTAGATAAAACATGTTTACAAAGTTTTACTTTGCAGTTGAAAAAAGGTAATAAATCGCAATATTAATATCGCAATACTCAGCATATCGCAATATATTTAGTATCGCAATACTATCGTATCGTGACTCAAGTATCGTGATAATATCGTATCGCGAGGCCTCTGGTGATTCCCACCCCTACTAGTGACCACTGCTGTCCCTGTCGTCTGCTGTCAACACCACCTTTCCTTCCAGGTGTCAGGCTCCTCATTCACTTCCATTCGTTTTAAGGACCTTCCAGTCAAGCTGATTAACCCTTTCACTACCACACTACAGAAGGTTAACCTTTCACTACCACACTACAGACGTAATTATTTTACGATTAATTGTGAATTGTTTCATGTTGAGCTATAGATTGTGGATGAATACACACAGAAAGGTACACTGTGCCAATGTTCATGCTTTATTTGTTTTAAACGAGACAATTTAGAAATGTGTCCATTGGAAATACATTGCAATTTCAAGCGAGGTCGACCGGCCGGAAACAACAATGGCGTAACCACTACACCTCCCTATAGACAGCAAAGCTTGGTAGTATAAAGTTAGCTTGCAGGCTCATTGTCACTGGTGTTTGACCTCATATTCTAACCTGTGACCCTTCATTTCCCCATAGTCTCAAGGTCCAACTCAGAAGATCAGACTGTTCCTAAGACACACAAGCAGGACGGACACAGAGGACAGAAGAGAGAGGAGAGAGGAAAGAGAGAGGAGAGGAGTGCAACAGAGGAGGAGAGGAGCAAAATGGAGGAGGAGGAAGAGTGCGAGGACATGAGCCAGACGGACGGAGAGAACAGCAGCTTCAGCGAGCCAGACCAGATGACAGGAGAGACAGATGGCAAGAAAGAGAGACAGAGGGAGGGGAAGGAGGGAGGGAGAGAGGAGGAGGAGGAGAGGAGCGAAACGGAGGAGGAGAGGAGCGAAACGGAGGAGGAAGAGTGCAAGGACATGAGCCAGACGGACGGAGAGTACAGCAGCTTCAGCGAGCCAGAACAGACGACAGGAGAGACAGACGGCAAGAAAGAGACACAGATGGAGGGGAAGGAGGGAGGGAGAGAGAAGGAGAGGGAGGGAGGAGAAGAAGAGATGAAGGGAAGGGAGGGAGGCGGAAAGAGGAGCAGAGCGGAGAAAGAGGACAGCCGTTCCGTAACGACAAGAGATACAGAGAACAAGGGATTGGAGGAGAGGAGAGAGGGAGAGGAGGAGTTGTTTGAGAAGGAAGAGTTAGAGATCCTGAGGGGAAGAGGGGAAGAGGTGACAGATGAGTCAGAGGAGGACATCTTCTTCATGGACTTAGTTTTAGAAGGAGAGGGGGATGACAGGAGGAGAGATGAAAGGGGAGAGAGGGATGAAAGAGGAGAGATTGGGATGAGAGATGAAAGAAAATAGAGCGGGATGACAGGAGGAGAGTTGGATGAGGGGAGAGAAAATAACTCAATAGTACACACTACACCCATATAAACACTCGTGCTAACTAAAACATTTCCAGTTAAACAGTCTCACGCGCACCTAATTATATAATTTTATTGTCGTTTTTGGGTGAAGTACTCCTTTAACAATATCTTTTAATTGATATTTGAATGTTTGTTACTTTGTTTTAATGTGTTCTTTTAATTGATATTGAAATGTTGGTTCCTTATATAACTTTTTGTTGGTTTACTTATATTAAAAGATCATATATTTTCAGCACAGAAACCAGAGGTTTTATTTGTTGTGTTAATTAGGGACTATTTTGTGGAAGAAGCAACTGCGACTTTATTCATTCATTTAGAATGATAATAAATATGAGGGATTTGAATGGGCTTTTCAGGGTAGTTAACTGGACATACCCTGCTGATTTGGTGATGATTGGCCCAACGGTTGTTGACTTGCATCAATTAATGTGCTCAGCCACACCTTTTGAAGTTCATTGGTTAACTTAAAATAAAAAAAAATAAAACATAAATAAGCCTTATACAACAGTTGATAAGCTTGATCTAATAATGGCAAATATACGCCAAACTGCGCCCCCTCTCTAGATCTTGCAGGCAGGTACATACACCTCTCCCAGTAGCATTTGATTTATTGAAGCCAACTCGACTTTGGTCCTTGACAAAAAATATTTAAATTATTAGCCAATAAGATTCAAGCTTAACTCAATTACATCAAAACGCCCACCAAGGGAAGCCAGATGAAATTTGGCTTCAGACCCATCAAATCACATTAAAAGCTAAACATCATCATAGTAGTGATGGCAAAATTAATGAAGCATTGAAGCTTTCCATCCAATTGGTTCTCTCAAGCGCTTTCAGACAAACACGATTCTGGTTGTGGCTCTGGCTCCGTTCTGGAGTCTCAGAACCTTGGTGCTTTCTGGCGAACCAGCCCGCGTTCACACCAGTTTAAGCAGAACCAAAGTTCCATCGTCCTCTGTCATCAATGGGGGGTGTTACTAAGGCAGAAGTAAACACAACAGTGGCAAAATGGCGCATCGCATTGATTTATCTGCAAGCTTTCGTTCTGTTACTTCAGATATTTGATTTTTTTCCAACAATCTAGCATGAACCAACTGTTGATGATGAGAAGACGATTACGTATAAGGCGAATGGCATGTAAAAAGTAAAATAACGTTATATATATTTTGCAGACGTAGCCTACACAATGCGTTTACATGCTTCTGCAACAAAGTCACAACATTTCGCTGTTCGTTTGAGGTAGGATAACAATGTGGCATCTCTCTCTTTTGATTCTATCCTGAAATTTTTCAGTTGGAAGGGCAGTCTATAATGCGTAAGGTTTAAAAAATATATATATATTTTTTTTATTTTTTCAAAAAGGGCACTTTTTTTATGAGGCTCAAAAAGGCAGGTGCTCAAGCACCCCTTGGGCTCTATGTGTGCACGTGCCCTGCGTACCCACTGCAACCTTGGCTGATGAAGCCTTTTCCTGGGTTCTGCTGGCCTCTTTGTGAAGAGCATGGAGACCGGTACGTGGAAGGCCCTCCAGTGATGGAGAACGTGCAGCCACCTGTTCGTATGTTACAGGAACGTCAACAGGAAGGAGCTGGTGTGAGAGCTGCATTGCTCGAGTATTTCAGCTCCGACTGATGGACAGATTATAATTGTACTGTACAGTTTTTATTTTCTATATCTTTGTGTACCATACCATGGCATACGGTGCCTTCTCAGCTTTGCATATCTTTTTTTTTTTTTATTATTATTCCAGTGGCGGCTGGTGAAGATTATTCTAGGTGGGGCGGTGCCATATATTCAATCGGTTTCAGTAACTACAGAACAGTATATATTGTTATAGACTCACTTGTTTTGCTGCCGGTAGAACATCACGTTGGAAGAGCCGCCACGTGTCGCACTTGACCTGGACCTCGAAGAGGCCACTGATACTATTACAGATTATATAAAATTCTGCAGGGATAATGTGTTACCCCAGAAATCAATAACTATGTAGTATGTACCCAAACAATAAATCTTATATTTCTTTTTTTTTATAACTTTATTTTTATTGTTTTTCACAATAAGCAAACAATCACAAACAACAAGACATAACAAAAACACAATCCCGGGCTGCATTATTAGTGTCACTTTACAAAAATATACTTTTCACATGCTGAGTTCTCAATTCTCTTACTTTCCCTATAGGTATGGCGAAAATTCTTTGCAACTATACATCATCCACTGGTTGTCGTCATTAACATATAAAAGTCCCACTTTTCCCAGTACTTCAAACCTTTCTCTTCCTGTAATCTGAGAATAAAAGTAAGTCTTTCCATTGTGTATATTTCGCCTATAATGGCCAACCATTTTTCTTTTGTTGGAGGTTCTTGTTGATACCAGAGACGCGTGATCGCTTTCTTACTTGCTGCTAAAAATATTTTCATCAAATATCTGTCTCCTCCTACCAATTCCTCAGGTAAGTTACCCAGGTACAAATAGGAGAAGGTCTCCGGTATCTTAAAATTCAATATAACCTGCATGGTGGAGTGAACATCTTGCCAATAACGTTGAATACCTGGACAATTCCAAAAGACATGAGAGTGGTTTGCCTCCCTCTGGCCGCACTGTCTCCAACATGGTTGCTCTATGCCTACTTGTCGGGATTTGATTTTGGGAGTTATGAAGAATCTAGTCAAGTTTTTCCAGCAGAATTCTCTCCATGTTTTTGAATTAGTCGAGCTACATTGAGTTCTGCACATGTTCTCCCATTCGTCTTCGGTTATTTCAATGTTTGATTCCTTTTCCCAATTTGTCTTAATGTAACTTGTGGAGTCAGTTCTGGCCTGAACAAAGCTATTATATAATTTTGACACAGTTTTACTCATCTTGTCTCTGTATGCCTGAATGAATATCTGAATAACACTGTCTATTGGGGTATTGGGCTCAGACACCTTTACCTCTTTTAGAAAGTACTGGCGTAGTTGTAGGTATCTGAAGAAGTCGTGTTTATCCAAACCGTATGTATCTTTCAAGGTTTGAAAGCTCACAAGTTCTCCATTCTCTACCATTGTGCTGAATGAGGTAATACCTCGGAGAGCCCATTCCTTAAATGTTTGATCATACATTCTTGGTTTAAATCCTAAATCGAAGGCAAACCACCTCAAGATCTTAATCCTTTTTTCTAACTTGAATTGTTTCACAATTTTGAACCATGTCTGTAGGGTGTGTACAATAAATGGGTTTAAGTTTCTATATAGGGTCTTGGCCTGCTGTCTATCACCAATTACTGTCTGGAGTGGTATATCAATTGATTTCACTTCAATGTCCTTCCACTTCGCTTCGTAGTCCCTTTCACCAAAGGTCTTATTTGCGCTGCATAGTAATACTCCTTCAGATTTGGGAGGGACATGCCTCCCTTCTCTTTAGGGAGTTGGAGTGTCCGGAACCTAATTCTCGGTTTTTTCCCGCTCCATATGAATCTAGAAATCATCCTGTCCCACTCGTTAAACTGTTTAGCAGGGATTTCCACCGGCAAGGACTGGAAAAGATATAGTAGTCTAGGGACTACGTTCATTTTTACTGAGTCTATTCTGGAGGTGAAATCCAGGGGGGCTAATGACCATCTTTCTATATCTTTTTTAATTTGTGTGTTTAGGGGCTGGTAATTTGCTTCATACAATTTTGTTAAGTCCTTAGTCAGCCTTACTCCCAGATATTTTATGGACTTCATGTTCCAATTTAAATTGTAATTTTCTTTTATTTCTCTTGGGGGGGTATAGTTATATGTAAGTATCTGTGTTTTTCCTATATTTAGTTTGTATCCCGAATGTTGACCATAGGTTTCAATAAGGTCCATTAGTCTAGGGAGGCTCAGACTAGGGTTTTTTAAGTAAATTAAGACATCATCCGCGTATAATGCTATCTTATGCTCCGTTTCTTTTATATTAATACCTGTTATATTGGGGTCTTCCCTAATTGCTTGGGCTAGCAGTTCAATGAAAATCGCGAACAGGGCGGGGCTACATGGACAACCTTGGCGTGTACGCGTTCTAGGGCGATCGGATTTGTTAACCGACCGTTTACTTTTATTCTCGCTGTGGGTCTTGTATATAGTGTTTTAAAACACCTAATTGAATCTTCCTTGAATCCTAACCTTTCTAGTACCAAGAATAAATAGTCCCAGCTCACACAATCAAACGCTTTTTCCGCGTCCAGACTTAATAAGGCCGAATAAACGTTGGTTTGTTTAATCTGATTCATAATATGTAGTGTTCGTCTTAAGTTATCCTGGGTTTGGCGACCAGATATAAATCCAGTTTGGTCCGTGCTTATTAGGTCTGGCAAAAACTCTTCTAATCTTTTTGTGATAATGGAGGCGTACAGTTTATAATCCAAATTAAGGATCGATATTGGTCTAAACGAACTACATAATTCCTTATCTTTACCCTCCTTGCGAAGTACTGTTATAGTCGCCTCCCTCCAGGAGGGAGGGGGGATGCCCTCTCTAAGAGTGTATGACAAAACCCATTAGAGCAGGGGTCAGCAACCTTTTTGACATGGAGTGCCTGTTTGAAATATAGTTGTAACTAGTGTGCCTCAACAATATTCCATGCATCGTAATTTTTTTTTCTCATAATCAGGTATTTTTAATGATAATTTTTATATTATTACATCATTATTGTTATTATTAACAATATTATTATGATGGTTGTATCAACCCTAAATCTGAGTTGGGGGGGGGGGATGCAATGCAGACAAACAGCTGCATACAGTGCGACCATTTCACTCACATTTGCCCATTCATTTTTGGACACATCACACACCATCGGTGTGTGTACTGTACGTGTGCTGTCATAGCTCCACCTACAGGCCTAATGGAGAACACCAGGAGAACACCAGGATGTGAATGGAGGGTGAATGTGAGGTATATCGTGTAAATAAGTTTTGATTGATTGCAAGACTACACTGTAAAAGAAATAATAATAATAAGTTACCACAACTTAAAAATATTGAGTTCAGTAACTGTGCATTAAGGTTTTCAGTTTTCAATCCATAATAAGTTAACAGAAAAATAAGTACACAACCACATTATTTCAACCTAATAAAACTATGTTTATTGTCATTGTTTTAAGAACACAGGTTGACTTGGTAATACTCACATTTTGAGTAAAAAAAATGGCTTTTAACATGTGCAATGTTCAATGAAATAGAAAAATAAATAATAAAATGTGTTGATTAATCCCACTGGTCACAATGGTGACCGTAATAATGTTTTTGTTATAAGGCTCTGCAAATGTTACTGAATGATGTAGCAATGTATTTCCAGCTAAATTGAAATAATAAACAAATAAAGGGTCTCAATTAAATATGTGGTAGTAAAAAGAACCTGTGGGAGGATTTCAACCAGATAAATGCGACAACAGTGCAAAATATTTCACTATAATATTTCACGCGTGCCTAGGGTTGCCTACCCCTGCATTAGAGGATGTAAACAGCTTCACTTACCTTGGAACCATCATTTCTGTGGAAGGGGGTACGGAAGACGATGTCCAAGCCAGGATTGGAAAGGCAAGGACATCATTCAACATGCTAAACATTATCTGGAAGGCAAAAAACCTCTCACTCAAGACCAAGCTACAGATCTTCAACTCAAACGTAAAGACCACTCTACTATATGGCTCAGAATCCTGGAAAACCACCACCACTATACTCAACAAGCTACAGACCTTCACCAACCGGTGCCTCAGACGCCTCCTGGGAATATACTGGCCCAACACCATCTCTAACGCCAACCTGTGGGAACTCACCAAACAGGACACAATAGAAATTCAAATCCGGAGGAGGAAGTGGAAGTGGATAGGTCACACACTCAGAAGAAAGAAATCAATCACAAAGCGGGCGCTGACATGGAACCCACAGGGCAGGAGGAAGAGAGGCAGACCAAAATCCACCTGGAGAAGAACCACAGAACAGGGAATGAAGAAAGAAGGGTATGTCCATCCTCTCCGGCACAAGACCGGAGAGGATGGAGGAGCTTCGTCGATGGCCTATGTTCCTTTGGGAATTTAAAGGCCTAAGTAAGTAATATAAATATCACTACAGGGCTACGGTGTGTAGGGACTCACCCTATCGGGCAGCGTGGGGACCACACACCATGCATGTCCAGCCGCAGAGCAGGCTGTCCTCAGCAAGCTAAGCCGGGAAGATGGTCAGCGGGGGAACTACCTCATTCACCGGGGGTGATGGGCGCTCCCCCCGTATCAGACCGCCCCTTTTTGTCGGGGTCCCCCTTGGGTGCGATTGCCTCGTTGGTAGAGTCAGGGTGCAATATCCCGACTCGCGCGGTTGGCGAAACCAGGATTTGCAATGCACAGCGGGAGGGACCGGGCCACCTGTCTATGATTCTTAGCAAACCGGCGCCCGTTGGCGGCGGGGGCGCTTTGGGATTTTTACCACGTATGGCTACAGTAGTGCCATATGTCGGTGTGGATGGAGAGAACGCTGAGGGCGGGGCTTGTGTTACAGTTTGCACACCCCCATCCTCCGTTTTTGGGTTTGGTACAGACTATTGCAGAGTCCGCAGCAGTGACAGCCCTGGCCGAAGAGATTCATTCTCTGGTGGCGAAGCAGGCCATTGTCGTGGTCCCATGGGAGGACGCGATGAGTGGCGTTTACTCCCGATATTCTCTGGTGCCCGAGAAGTCGGGGGGGTGTCAGACCCATACTGGACCTGTCCCATGGAAAGTTCAGAATGTTGACTGTCAACCACCTGTTAAGTCACAGGTTTGATGTCAGAGGGGTTGCTCTAGACTGGCTGAAAAGCTATATTAGTAACAGGCAGCAATTTGTTCTGATGGGTCAGCACAAGTCACAATGCTTAAACATTACCTGTGGTGTTCCACAGGGGTCAGTATTGGGACCCAAATTGTTCATTTTATACATAAATGATATATGTAAAGTATCTGACATACTGAAACTTGTTGTCTTTGCGGATGACACAAACATTTTATGTTCGGGGGATGACCTTCAGCAGCTTTTAGAAGTGGCAAACATAGAAATGGACAAATTAAAAGGTTGGTTCAACACAAATAAGTTATCACTCAATTTGAAAAAAAACAACTTCATGATATTTGGAAATTGTAAAATAATCACTGATCCTCAACTAAAAAATTATAATGTAAAAATGAGAGAGTACATACAAACAAGTTTCTAGGGGTCTTAATAGACCACAAACTCTGCTGGAAACCCCATATAAAATATTTGTTTTCAAAGTTAGCAAGAAGTATTGGTATACTGGGCAAGACTAGATATATCCTGAATCAGAAAACTCTATATACATTATATTGCACACTCATTGTACCATATCTATCATATTGTGTTGAAATCTGGGGAAATACTTATAAAAGCAACTTACAAAAGATATGCACACTGCAAAAAAGAGCCATACGGATAGTACATCATGGTAGATATTTAGATCACACAAATAGTCTGTTTGTAAGGAGTCAAACATTAAAATTCATGGACTTAATCAAATTCAAATCTGCACAAATTATGTTTCTGGCAATAAAAAACAAATTACCAAGCAACATTAACGGCTAGAGAGAGTGTTTATAATTTTAGAGGGACATTAGCAACCTACGGTACGTACAACTCTTAAAAGTATGCATTGCAGTTTGTGGGGTATCACTCTGGAATGGTCTGGATGCGAATATAAAATCAAGCAAAAATATCTATACATTTAAAGGTAGCTATAAACAAGCACATATGGACACATATAGAGAGGAGCTTGAGCAGTAATGTGACTGCCTATTATGTTTTCTCATTTGGATATTTGGATATATAAAAAAACTGTACTTTTATTTTATTTGTTATATTATTTTAATTTTTATTAAATTATAATGTCAAATATTGTAAGGAAGGGGCAGGGCTTGATAAGTTGTTTTACTTCCCCCTGTTCCTTCTCGAACACTTATTGTATGGAAATAGTCTTTGACTATTTACCTTTTTGTTTTTTAAACTTGTTTTATGTTCGAGACAAATAAAAATCTAATAAAATCAAATCAAAGAGTGGGAGACTGGTTCACCTCCATAGGCCTGAAGGATGCGTATTTCACATCCCGATCTTCCCTCCTCACAGGAAATACCTACGCTTCCTGTTTCAGGGCATAGCGTACGAGTACCAGAGGCTGCCGTTCGGCTACTCTCTGGCTCCTTGCATCTTCACCAAGTGCGTGGAGACCGCGCTGGGACCTCTGCGTCGTCAGGGGATACACATTTTATTCTACCCTAGACGATGTTCTGGTCCTCAGCCGGTCAGAGGAGATCGCCAGGTCTCATACCAGGCAGGTGGTGGAATTCCTCACCAGTCTGGGTTTTGCTGTGAACTGGAAGAAGAGTACTCCTCTTCCCAGTCAACAGGTGGAGTACTTGGGCTTAATTCTAAGCTCAAGGTCCACTGGGGGGGGGCCTGGGGCTCTCACCAGTGGGGTCCCCATGGGCAGCAGGCTGTCACACGTCACGGTCTTCACCGACGCCTCCCTCACGGGATGGGGGGGGACGTGTCGGACCGACGCAGTAGGGGGCAGCTGGCAAGGACCATACTGCCCGGTCTGCACTACATATCAATGTGTTGGAATTGAAGGCAGTGCTTCTAGTCCTCGGACAGCTCGGCCATCATGTGGCCGCCCGGGATTCTGTACGCGTTCCCCCCCATACACCTGATAGCTCAGCTGTTGGAGCGGGTACGTCAGGAGTGCAGGACTTTGATCCTGGTCGCGCCGGACCGGGGCACAGCTGTGTGGTTCCCGGCCCTGATTCAGCTCTTGGTGGCCCCGCCGTGGCCTGTTCCGTGGTCACAGTGGGCCCTCTCTCAGGCACGCGGAACACTGTTTCTGCCTCCTGTTCTGGGGCAGCCTCTAATGGCTTGGCTGCTGAAAGGGTGAATCAAGTTCAAGTGTGGGTGAGCTGTGTGCTCTCTCGGTGCGGTCAGAGTGCCTGTCTATTCAAGCCGATAGCAGGCGGCTCTGTGGCCTAATCCGGCCTTCGTGCCAAAGAATATCCAGAGCTCTTATCGCTCCAGGGATATTGTGCTTCAGGCGTTTCACCCTCCTCCTCACACTAGTGAGTTGGAGGCGAGCCTTCACCTGTTGTGTCCTGTCCGTGCGCTAAAGGTTTACCTTAGTCGCACGCAGGATCTCAGGGCTACCGATCAACTGTTGTTTGTTACGGTGGCTCTCACGCGGGTAAGGTGCTGTCCAAGCAACGCCTGTCACATTGGTTGTGCGAGGGCATTGCCCTCTGCTACACTTTGGCTGGACAGGTTCCCCCCACAGGCGTCAGGGCACACTCCACTTGTGGAGTGGCGGCCTCCGCTGCCCTGTTTGGTGGGGCCTCGGTGGAGGACATCTGCGCTGCGGCCTCCTGGTCCTCCCCGGGTCCTTTTGTTAGGTTTTACCTCATGGACATGACTGGGGGCTCTGTCTCCCAGGCGGTCCTGAGGTCCGGGACCTCTCCTGCATCCCGCCATCAAGTGGGCTAGCAGGTGTGTGTAGACCACGGTGTGCTATGTCACATGTGGTCCCGCTTGCACTGTGCGTTCTAGGGTGACTGGTTTCCTTTTTCGCACATTGGTTGTAGTTGACTGCCTCCCCCCCTTCGTTAGGACGGGCGGGTGGACGGGACTCCCCTCCTCCCTGGCAGGGGCTTATGGGCCCTCAGGGGGTGCATTTGACGTGGCCCCTTTTGATCTCATAATGGCAGAGCGAGACGCGATTGGCCAGTATGAATATATAACAAAGGTTATCCTATAACCCTAGTTATATGAATACTGGCTGAGCGTCTCGCTCTTCAGCGCCCTGAGGACCCTTGGATATTTTTCACGCATGGAATTCAGACTTGGAAGGGCGTGGACGTGACCACTCCCTGTGTCTCGTAGGCACACACGGGAGTAGGCGTGGTCACGTGTAAGTGACGTGCATGTGCAACTTTTTCACGCGCACAATAGGTGCATGAGATGACATCTCATAATGGCAGAGCGAGACGCTCAGCCAGTATTCATATAACTAGGGTTATAGGATAACCTTCGTTTCAATGTGCAAAACTCTTTTTTTTTTTTGATCAAATTTTTTTTATTATTAATTACATGAAACAGGACAACACAATAACCACAGTAACAAAAAACATAACTTCACAGGAGAATAACAACAATAATACAGAATAATAAATTATAAGACAAAAAGAAAAAGAAACAGCGTCCAACCTATCAAATATAGGTGGCTACTTCAATAACAAAAAGGGGTCTTCAAGACATGGCAACCTTTCCCCACCTTTACAAAGTGGAGTGACTTAAAAGATTGTTTATGAGAGTGTTGTCGCAGATTTACTGTAGATAGCCTAGGTCCCTTACACATGTTCAAGACTGCCAAACTCGCAGACGGTAAAGTGTAAGAAGAAAGAAATTCCTCTTCCAAGTTGGTTGACAGGTCAATCAGTCTGCCACTATTAGTCCCTTGGGGAGATGGCATGTGAATTGACATATAGCGCAGAATAGCTAAATACCAACCCCCCCTAAAATCCCCCCAGCCAAAGTTAAGAAGGACAAGACAAAAACCAAGACAGACAAGACATTTCCTCCTCCCCCTCCCCAGAGACCGCCGGACCCCCCCGATCAAGCGCCCCAACCCCGCTCAGCCGCACACGGCGGTCTTTACCTTCTCAGCTGCTGCGAACCACAGGTCAATGCCAGCCTGCCCTACCCCAATCACCCGAGCCGTGGATATCTCAAGATAAATCACATCCAATAGAGTTAGGGACCAGTTGATCATTGTCAGCTTCTCAGGCTCCTTCCATCTCATTGCTATAAGCTTCTTCGCTGCTGTGACGCCCGCTAGGACAACCCTTTTCAGTTGTACGGACGCGGGTAGTGTCGTTATATCGTTCAGGAGTAGCGTAACAGCTGTGAATGGGATAGTTAAGCCACACAGATCTGAAAGTTTGTCCGTTATTGACCTCCAGAAACGGGCCACTGGTGGGCAATCCCAATACATATGCATATAAGTGCCAGTGGCCTTTTGAGAGCACAAAGTGCACCGAGAGTCGGTTATCAGTCCCATAGCAAATAGCTTCCTAGGTGTAAGATAGGTCCTATGAATATAATTAAAATTAATTTGCTGGTGATTGGGGTTGCGGGAAGATAATGCCACATTTGCCCAAACATCATCCCAGTCAAACTCGGGGTCCAACTCCGGGATATCCACACGCCAGATTGTATCCAATGATAAATTTTTATACGTGGATTGAATTAAGAGCGTATAAAAGTCTGAGACAAACCCTCTGGATGTCGTTCTGTCCACTATGAGCCTGAGGAAGGGGTGTGGTTGCAAAGCTTGAGCCCACGGTACGCCATGCGCCCTCAGTGCTGACCTTAGTTGAAGGTAAAGAAAGAAGGACTCGCCGGGAAGATCATAAAATTCTCTTAAGTCCTGAAACGCACGGAGGCCGTTCTTATCATAAATATCCTCCAGAGTATGCACTCCCCTCCTTTGCCATTGAGGAATATTAACCGGCTTGTGTCCAACAAGTAATTGCTGGTTATTAAAAATTGGAGAGTCCAGGTGCCAAGGGCATTTAACCCCACACGACCTCTGTACATTACGCCACGTTTGGATCACGTGAGTAATGATCGGTCCATACCTCAGCCGGCATTTCGCAATAGAGACAGTGGAGTACACTACATCCTGCAATCTTAGCGGAGACACCGCCGCCGCTTCTAAGGAGCGCCACGATACAGCCTCTACAGGGTCTAGCCAGCACATCAGAGGTCTCAGTGAAAAGGACCAGAAATAAAGTTTAAAATCAGGGATTGCGAGGCCCCCATCTTGTTTCCTACGTTGAGTAGTAGCCCTTTTGATTCTCGGGCGTTTGTTATTCCAGACAAACTTAGATACCATCGATTGTACCTTGCGCCAGTGGTCTATTGGAGGGGGCAGGGGGAGCATTGAGCTAATAAAATTTATCCTAGGCAGGATGTTCATTTTGATTATGGAAGCCCGGGCTTGTAAGGAGTTAGGAAGGGACGACCACCTGTCTAGATCCTGGCGTATTTTATCATAAGTACCCGTGAAGTTGTACTTAGTAGTTTGGTTCAGCGTGGGGAATATCTCTATGCCCAGGTATTTAAAATGTTCTACTATGGGGATATCAGCTGGTAGTCGTACCGCCTTGGCCAGTTCATTAAGAGGTAGGCAGGCTGATTTGTTCCAGTTAATCTTAAAACCTGACAATTTACCAAAGTCGTCGATTATCCTCAATAATTTTGTGGCCGACCGGGAGGGGTCGTCCATGAAAATCAGCAGGTCATCCGCATAGAGAGCAATTTTGTGTGGAGTATTGTTGACCATTATGGGGACGATGTCCTCCGATTGCCTAATAAATTGGGCCAAAGGTTCGAGGGAAAGCGCGAACAGTCCCGGGCTCAGAGGGCAACCCTGTCTAGAAGATCTGGAGACTGGAAAGAGTGTGGAACAGTTTTTGCCTGTCAGTATCATCGCAGACGGCGAGGCATACAGGACTTTAATCATATGAATAAAACTCTTTCCAAGACCCATGACCTCAAGTACCTTCCACAGGTATGACCACTCAAGTCTGTCAAACGCCTTCATGGCATCCAAAGACAGAACTGTGGATGGAGTTGTATTGTCTTTACTGTTATCGATTACATGCAACAGCCTCCTAAGATTATCTGCAGCCAGACGCCCCGGGATAAAACCAGTTTGATCGCAGTGTACCAATACAGACATAAATCTCTGCAGGCGACGGGCCAGCACCTTGGCAAACACCTTTAAATCGGCCCCGAGAAGACTCAAGGGTCTATAGCTACCACAATCATTGGGATCTTTGTCCTTTTTGAGAAGTAAAGAAATCAACGCCATATTGACATCTCTTGAGAACTCCCCTTGTTCGATAGCGTAATTGATCATATCGAGCATCAATGGACCCAGTTGGTCCCAGAAAGCTAAATACACTTCGGGTGGAATACCATCCCAGCCTGGCGCCTTACCCCTCTGCATTTCAACAATAGTCTCCCTCAATTCTACGAGAGTAATCGGTCTCCCCAGTTCCTTGGCCTCTTCCTCAGAAATGTGGGGTATCTCAAGCCCGCCAATGAACGATTCAAATCTAGAGTCATCCAGATTACCCTCTGAGCTATATAACTGTGAGTAAAACTCTTTAAAAGTGTCATTGATCTTTTTAGAATCAGTAGTGACTGCACCCTGGCTCGTCCTAATCGAGGGGATATCTGAGAAATGATCATTTGAGCGTATTTTCATTGCCAATAGATGGCTAGGTCTGGAGCCGTGAAAATAGTAATTTTGTCTTGTCCTATGTATTAAGAACTCAGACTGTTGTTTAAGTATGGAGTTTATTTCTTTTTTGACTATCTTACGTTGTGTGTTTAGTCGTTCATTATAGTCAGTTTGCAAGGATGCGTATAGGTCCGCATATAATGATTCCAGTCCTTCTAGCTTTTTTGACCGGGATTTTCGCAAATTGGAGGCAAATAGTGTGACATGACCCCTGATGAATCCTTTCAATGCGTTCCACAGGACCCTAGGGTCTTCTACCGTGCCAACGTTGATCTGCAAAAATTCAGCTAGTTTACTCCTGAACTCAGAACAGAAGTCATCGTTCTTTAGCAAGGTCGAATTAAAACGCCATCTGGGGGCTCTTGCGGAGAGCCTGCCAAAGGTTGCCGTAAGGAAAATCCCCTTGTGGTCTGAGAGAGCCAAGGGAACCAATGAGACATCGAAACTATCAAACATATTAGGGGACGCGAATGCATAGTCAATTCGAGAGAAGCTTTTGTGTCTGGCTGACAGGTGAGAGTAATCTCTGAGGGTGGGGTTGCATAAGCGCCAGAGGTCTGTGAGCCCCGTGTCTTTGGCCCACATCCTGAGGGCCTCAGAGGCCCGTTTCTGGTCGCTCGTTTCAGAGGTCCCGGACCTATCCATCTCCGCATCCCAGCACGCATTAAAATCGCCACCCACAATGAGAGCGTATCCATTAAGTTCCAACATATTCTTCGTGATTGTATTATAGAACGCTGAATCAAATGTGTTAGGAGCATACAATGCTATTATAGCCATCTTCCTATGCAAGAATTCAACTTTTGCTATAGTAATCCTTCCCTCCGTGTCCGACCATACATCCAAGATTTTGATATCAAGGTTACGTCTTGTAACTATGACTACTCCTTTCGTCTTATCATCGGCTGAGGATGAGGAGATAACGTGATATTGCCGATTTGCCAGTCTTGACACGTCACCTACCATTAAATGCGTCTCACTAAGGAGAGCAAGGTCAATATTTCTCCTCTTCAATAGCCAAAGGACACTGGCACGCTTGTGTGGGGCGTTAAGCCCTCCTGCGTTCCAAATTAAAATATTC
Source organism: Notolepis coatsorum (assembly GCF_963971535.1). NCBI lineage: Eukaryota > Metazoa > Chordata > Actinopteri > Aulopiformes > Paralepididae > Notolepis > Notolepis coatsorum. Next base: position 16,685,452 of record NC_140174.1, on the reverse strand, counting down.
AATTTAGCCATGGTCGAGCTTGTATAAGTGCGTAGAGAACATACCCGTGCAGCCAGGCTGAGTACAGAGGTGCCGATCCCGGCGGGCCCGGACGGTCAATCCCAGGAGTTCAGAGGAGGAACACTTACACATATATAAGACAACAGTACATAGAACACATAAAAATACCACCCCAGCTACAGCCCCCCCTCCTTCTACTCTAAACCCTAACCCACCCGTCCTACTATAAGTTCCTCTATACCCACTCTCCAATCCCCACCCTATGCCCCATCCACTGAGGATGGTCATCTTCCTATCACTTCCCACTAATGTGCAAAACTCTTAACACAGAATGCTATACTGCAAATTTTGGGTTCAAAATGCAATATAGCATGCAAAATAAAAATACCAGTGTCAAATCAGAGCATAGTATATGCAAAAATTAATCACAGCACCAGAACAGTGGATATGTTCATTGTTTAATCAAAATGTTATTATTGGTACATTTTCAAATACAACGGCCATTATCAAATGTGGTCAAACACAAAATACTTGTTACCAAAAGAGACTATGCAATGGTCCTTTCCTCATAACCCCTGTGATAGACAGTATTGTGCTTGTGTTTCTACGAAAGACAAACAAAATATTATTGAAGTTTACTGTAATCATTATAGTAAAGAAAAAGACATACAGTAATGCTCTGTATTGTACAGTATAAAAACAAAAACAGTTACAGTATTGTAAACAAACTAGTTTGTACAGTAAAGTTAAAAAAAGAAAAGAAAAAAGGACAAAAAAAAAATAGTCACCCACCCAGCCAGTCACTCACCCAGCCCACAGAGTGTAGTGAAGAGTCACCCAGCCCACAGAGTGTAGTGAAGAGTCACCCAGCCCACAGAGTGTAGTGAAGAGTCACCCAGCCCACAGAGTGTAGTGAAGAGTCACCCAGCCCACAGAGTGTAGTGAAGAGTCACCCAGCCCACAGAGTGTAGTGAAGAGTCACCCAGCCCACAGAGTGTAGTGAAGAGGCGTGGGACTGTAGTGTCACCCAGCCCACAGATTACTTTCTAGTGTAACTGTCTGTAGTGTGATAGTAAAGGGTTAACCTTCTGTAGTGTGGTAGTGAAAGGGTTAAAGGCTCAGAGGTTAATAATTCACTTCGCTTTGGGACAAAGTCTTTCAAACATGACCCCGACACCCCCCCCCCCATGTGTTCAGTCCTGCTGTTGGCCTCGTTATCCTCTGGGCCTCTCACGTAGCGTTTCTGGGTTTGGCAGAAATCACTTGCGTTATATGATGGGTATTTTATGGGTATTATATAGTATTTTTTGGACTGCATCCGTTTAGGATTCACTCGATTTTTTTGGATAGATTTACCTCTTAGAGACAGTTTTCCTAACTCGTCACAATACAGGTCCACTGACGATGCGGTCTCTCAGGTACTACACAACACCCTCTCTCACCTAGACAGCCAGAAGGGGGGCTATGTGAGACTGTTGTTCATTGACTATAGCTCAGCGTTCAACACCATAGTCCCCACCAGACTGGTGAACAAGCTGATCGAGCTGGGTCTGAGCTCCGCTCTGAGCGCCTGGATACTGGACTTTCTGAGTGAAAGGCCTCAGGCGGTCAGGGTGGGGGGTCAGACCTCCAACACCATCACCCTGAGTATCGGGTCCCCCCAGGGCTGTGTTCTGAGCCCCCTGCTGTATTCACTCTACACACATGACTGTGTGGCCAGGTTCAGCTCCAACTCCATAGTGAAGTTTGCGGACGACATAGTGGTGGTGGGGCTAATCTCTGACAACGATGAGAAGGCCTACCGGGAGGAGGTTGATGTACTGGCACGTTGGTGTCAGGACAACAGCCTGCTCCTGAACATTGGTAAAACCAAGTCAAGTCAAGTCAAGTCAAGAGTTTTAATTGTCACGGCATACAAGTATACAATGAAATGCGGGTGGTCTTGCCCGCAACGATGTGCAATACAGTGGTACAACATATAATAGAATCCAATAAAAAAACAACATTGTGCAATAAACAGGTAACAGGTAACATGGTGTGACATCTCGGTATCTGTACATAGTTATTTACAGAGCATATAGGACATGCTAGGTAGCTTTGGTAGTGCAATACACTGTTCCTGTTATTCTAATTTAAAGTGGCCTTTCCTTTTGGCCATAAGTGTGCGGCATGAGTGTGTGCCCGCTCATGTTAAAGTGTTAAGTGGCTGCTAGTGTGTGAGCGTGCACAGCGTGCGTGTCGTATGTGTGTTCATGTGTGCTTGTGTGTGGATAGTTCAGTGTTCTGTGGCACTCAATGTTCATTGTTCAGGGCTCTGATGGCCTGGGGGAAGAAGCTGAGCCTAAGCCGCTCTGTCCTAGTAGCTGGGGTTCGCAGGCGTCTGCCTGACCTCAGCAGCTGGAACAGGCTGTTATTGGGGTGGTGAGGGTCTTTCATTATCCTGCAGGCTCTGGATTTGCACCTCTTGTTGTATAGAACCTGCAGGGGAGGTAGTGCAATACCCGTGGTGCGCTCGGCTGAGCGCACCACTCTCTGTAGGGCCTTCTTGTCTTGTGCCGTGCTGTTTCCATACCAGGCAGTGATGTTTCCGGTCAAGATGCTCTCTACAGCTCCTGAGTAGAAGGACTGGAGTATCTTCCCCGATACTCTGAACTTCTTTAACTGTCTCAGGTGGTAGAGGCGCTGTTTCGCCTTCTTTACTACTGTGTCTATGTGTGTTGACCATGTCAGATCCTCTGAGATGTGGACCCCCAGGTACTTAAAGCTGCTCACCCTGTCCACGGTAGCCCCGTTAATCATCAGTGGTGTGTGTGTCTCCTGCTGTCCTCTCCTATAATCCACGATCAGCTCCTTGGTTTTACCAATGTTCAGGAGCAGGCTGTTGTCCTGGCACCAGCGTTCCAGTACCTCAACCTCCTCCCGGTAGGCCTTCTCGTCGTTGTCCGAGATCAGCCCCACCACCACCGTGTCGTCTGCGAACTTCACTATGGAGTTGGAGCTGAACTTGGCCACACAGTCGTGTGTGTAGAGTGAGTACAGCAGGGGGCTTAGAACACAGCCCTGGGGGGACCCGATGCTCAGGGTGATGGTGTTGGAGGCAGCGTTTCCGTTAGCCGGTAATTACCGGTATTTGACTGGCAAAATATGTTGAAGTCCGAATATTTAAATATCTCCGGTCATAATGTCCGGTGGAAATAATTCCTCTAAGCACAATTTTATTATTTGAATTGTATTAAAATAGGCTAAAATTAAATAGCCTATGCGATGAACGAAACAATCATTACATTTGTTTCATTGTGCTTCGCTCTAATAAAGCGCGGGTGGCGCCGCTCGGATGTGAATATTTTTTTTTCTTTTTTTGAGCCTGTCTGGCCACCATAATAACGACAAACAGCTATACGAGCGAGAGAGAGAGATGGCCAAACAAGCTAAACCTAACAAATATTTCATGAAACCAAGCACAAGCAGGTCTAATAATAATGACATTGACAACGAAGATGAGTCTTCTGAAGTCACAGAGACCGCCGATGCTCCCGCGGAAAATAAACAAATGTCGAGCGTTCAGGCGGCGGCCCGAGTGGAAAGTTAAATTCTCCTGGCTGAGATACGACATTATAGTCTAGTAGTCTAGCGTCTATGATGTACGAGAGATAACATTGATTGAACGTACACAAAGTACACTTTATTGATTGAACCACAAAGAGCATCCCCAGTCTGCTGCTACCGTTGCGAGCCTCGCAGAAGTCCACCTGTTCCAATGCAATGGGGATCTAGTCGCAGGTACAAAACGGATAGGCAGAACGAGACGGGGTGAGTAAGTGTTGACATTTTTTAATCATAATGCAACTGTTGGTTGACTGCCGTGTCACATAGTAATGCATATAATTGATTATAACTAAATGTAGGCTATAATGAAATCAACAAACGCATTACGAGCATGTGGCTCGTCCTCTCGCTCTCTGCATGCAAACGAGGCAATGTGATGATCAACTACAGTTTGCTGTGTGTGAAGTTGAACATTATGATATGTGTGACGTGTCTGATACAACGAGGTGAAGCGATGTCGACTCGAGATTCATTTGGGGGTGCGTGTGACAGCTGCTGCAGTGCGAGCCTGCAGCGCGGGAGCTTGATGCTGGATCAGCGTATCGCACTAACTTGGGAGGCGAGAGATAGTAATTTGATTCTGCAAATCAATTTCTCATTCTTCGCTTGATGTAATTAATACAAATGTCCAATATAACGGAATTCGTTAGCTCATAAAAATGTGATTATAACAGACTGCTGTTTAAAACTCTGACCGGAATTTCAGGAATATGTCCGGGGATAGAAATCTTGCAGGACACTCAGACCGGCACGAATATGTTCTAACGGAAACGCTGGTTGGAGGTCTGACCCCCCACCCTGACCGCCTGGGGTCTTTCACTCAGAAAGTCCAGTACCCAGGCGCTCAGGGCGGAGCTCAGACCCAGCTCGATCAGCTTGTCCACCAGTCTGGTGGGGACTATGGTGTTGAACGCTGAGCTGTAGTCAATGAACAACAGTCTCACATAGCCCCCCTTCTGACGGCTTCCTGTTATACCATCTGGGCCAGCAGCCTTCCTGGTGTTCACCTGCATAAATGCTCTTCTCACACTGTGTACCGTCAAGGAGAGAGCGTCCCCGCCCCCCCGCAGATGCCCCCCCCCCTCCACAACAGCCGGCGCACCAGTGACATCACTAGCCGTTGGGCTAGCAGTGCCACTGTTTGCACCAAACCGCGCGTAGAAGGTGTTGAGCTGGTCCGCAAGGGAGGCGGCGTCGCTCCCCATTGAGGGGGCGCTGACTTTGTAGTCAGTTATAGCCCTCAGTCCCTGCCATAAGCCTCTTGTGTCATTCTGTGCCATTTGTGCCTCCATCTTGTCGGCATACGTCCTCTTAGCAAGTTTGACAGCCTTGCGCAGAGTGTAGACTGTTGTCTTGTACTCTTCCATGTTTCCTGACTCTCTGCCCCGGTTATAAGCAGTGGTGCGAGAGTTCAGGGCTGCTCTGATGGTACTGTCCACCCATGGTTTCTGGTTTGGGAACACCCTCGCCTTCTTTGTGGGGACGATACTATCAGCCAGTGTTGTTATGAATGACACCACAGCGTCTGTGTAATCGCTGACGTCACACAACCAAGGAGCTGATCGTGGATTTTAGGAGAACACGGCTCAGCTTCTTCCCCCAGCTTCTTCCCCCAGGCCATCAGAGTCTTGAACACTGAACTCTCCACACACAAGCACACATGAGCACACACACAACACACATACTGTATATGCTCACACACTAACAGTGGCTAGAGTGCCAGCACTGAAGTCAATGGGAGGTCGGGGAAATTTGAAAAGATTATATCTTAAATTATGGCTATGGGTCTAAAACACCCCTCGCTTATCAATGACTTGCTTGCAGTCAACATGTACGAAACGGATTGTTTTTTTATTGGTACATTTCCGTTTTATACCGTTTTGAATACGAGTATAGTTTTGGAGAGTTCTAGTAATTCCAGAGAAATTCCGCGATAATAGCTCTTTAGTGGAATACACAAAACACGTTGTCATTTTTCGGCTGATTTATGAATCGTTTTCAAATAAACGCTAGATTATCGATAGTATATGTGTACTTATGCACGCTAGAGAAGCGGGCTGAAAAATCTATTATCCATGACCTGGTCAGCGCTAACGTCATACACACACACACACACACACACACACAGACATGCTGCGATGGCTGAGAAAAAAACATCTGATTAACCCAATACTGGTAAAATAGAGTCCTTACCTCACATCAGATGTTCTGCAAAAAGATTAATCCAATTCCTGATCGCCATTCCAAATATTTATCGCGTTTATTGATCCAACGTTATAGCACCAAAACACATAATCGACGCTGCTCCGAGCCTCGCCAGTGAATGTGATAACACGATACTGCTTGCCAGAGAATGGAAAACCCCGGACCGGACTTTTTTTCTGATGCACATGCCCACTCAATCCAATCCAATGATGTGCATTACCATCCGGGAGACGATAGGCGGCGGTATTTGCCCTTTTCGAGCTCAGACCCATTCACAATGATAACGTCAGGCTGGATGGATGAAAAATGAATGGATATCGCTAATAAAAGAAATAACAATTAAACGACGAGAAAACTCATCATTGGCACTCAACGCATGGCGAGTTAGCACGACTAATCTCGTCGTTGGCACTCAATGTGTTAAGGGGAGACCACCCTAGTAGATAGGAAAAAATAAAAATAAAGAATGAAATCATTTGCAAACATCTTAATTTTTTTGAATAGTAAAAAAAAGAAAACAAATGTATTACAAATTTTTTGGTTGCAGAATTGTATTACCCAAAAAGGGGCGTGGTCTATTCAAAATGGGCCATTTTGCATGTTACCCCGAGCAAAACTTCGCAAAAAATGGATGATATATAGATATTTTCTCAAGGTTTTTCATGTTACTACATTAAAAAACTTACTTTTTGTAAGAGGATTTGTTGATATGCCACCCGAACAGGGATTTATGACCTTTTATGGCCCCCTAGTCATAATAAATCTATTTTCACCATAACTTTTGGTATAAAATGTACTATAAATCTGGATGAATGATATATCAAAAAATCCTCTTACAAAAAGTTGTGGTATATGGATAGGAGGAAATGTGGCCAGTTTGGTGTGTGGAGGTATAGAGAAATAGATTTTTTGTAATTATGTGTAATAAAAACTCATAAAATCTAATTTTGAGAAAAACGCCTTTAAAGTTTTGTATTGTCTGTAAATCAGGCTATGTATGACATATCAACAAACCCTTTGGGAAAAAGAAGCAGGATATAGATATGAATAAATGTGGAAAGTTTGGTGTGTGTAGGTGCTAGGGAAATGGTACATGTCTACCCTTGCGTGTACGAAAAACGCATAAAAACGAATTTTTGGGAAAACGCCTTCAAAGTTCTGTATTGTAAAATGCATAAAATGTTTTTAAACCGCTATTTACAAACACAACACCCAATCAAACCATTAGTAATAGACAACCTAAACACATGCCTGATAACTGAATAACATAATAACATAATAATAATGATGTAGTAGTAGTAACAGTGTAGCAACAAACTCAACACAACCGATTACTGTACCCCCTAATAGGCAAAAGAAATATTTGAATAGATATCACTATGAAACTTTCCCAGTTTGTTATGTACATATAAACTAAGAAAAAATATATTGGTGCGGCTGGGTAGCGCAGTGGAGAATGCACTCGCCTACCACCGCAGAGACTCTGGGATCGAATCCAGCTGTCAGCGGTACCTCCGGCTTGGTCACTCGTCCCTACTAACACAATTGGCAGTGTTAGCGGGTGGGAAGCCGGCGGGGTATGTGTCCTGGTCGAGTAGCGATAGCGATACCTTGTCTAATGGGAACTGCTACCTTATAATTCATTGAGCAAAACCGTTTTTGGACGTGTGTGAGATTATGTGCAGAATAAATCAGCGTTGTTTTTTGGTGAAGTGTCCCTTTAGGTGTGCCAATACCCAGGGTCAACTTGCTGTTTGCTAAAAAATTTGGACGAGTCACTTATTAACCAAACTTCTAGCCAAAAGATGAAACACGTTAACGCTCCTCCGTTGTGGCTTCTTGTCATTGGAGGACTGACCACCAGGTCCACAGCTGTCGCCGGGTAAGACTTTCCTTTTCTTTTCTTTACTTTTCTTTTATATTATTGAGTGAGTAAGGGTCTGAATACAATACAATCAATATTTCAACATGTTACATAATGGTACTTTACACAGGTAATATTGCATCCTCACACACACACACACACACACACACACACACACACACACACACACACACACGACAAAACGAAACAAAATAAAAACTAAACAAAGGGTCCCTTAAAATGTATGGATGCTGGGAGATGTTGCAGCTCCACTCAACAGCTTCATAAATCTCTATATTTGCTCTATATTTGTTTTAAATTTAAAACAGTTACACACTGAGGTAGGGAGGTTTGTGATCATGTTTTAAATTAAAAACAGTTACATACTGAGGTAGGGAGGTTTGTGATCATGTTTTAAATTAAAAACAGTTACATACCAACTACTAGGAACCTAGTAGCTTACTCCCACCTAAAAGGACAATATACTTACCTTATGCATACCGCACCTTATGTGAATACTGTATACTTCATCAGATCATATATTTAGCATTTAGCTTTTTAGCATTTAGAATTTTTTAGATTATATATTAGATTCGATTTAGATTATTAGATGATATATTGTAACTATATTTATTGTAGGGAAAATACAATTGAGAGGGAATACATACCCTCATCTCACACCGTGTTGCCCATATGCGCATGTCCAGAGTTAATTATATTGTATATTATATATATATATATTGTATATGCCACATTTTAAACATCCATCAGAAGAACTCAGTTTATGAATTCTGTCTCTACTATAGTATATTCTTGTCATTCACTTATACTGAATTAGACGTACATTTTCATTAGTGGTAATTGGATATGCGAGTTGTAAACATTCCTTCCATTTCTTTTACATCTATACCAAGATCTTTATTCCATTTGTTATGTTTTGTAGCAATTCTTCATAAGGATATTGTATATTGTATATATTGTACCTAATAATAGTCCCTTTGTATCCACTTTATTTAGAATTCCCTCTATCTCAGTTGAAACTCTATTTCCGAGGTCAACGTTTTCTGTCATCCAGTTTTTTTATTGTAAATACTTAAACAATTCTGTCTTTCAGTTTATATTTATTCTTTAGTTCCTGAAATTAAAAATAAATTCACTTCTTTTATCTATTTTCTTTTTTTTTTCAGTTGTTTGTAACCTACTGCCTACCCTTCATGAGCACTATGTTATGGTCAGAGTGTTATAATACCTAGATAATAATAATTACCAGACCTTTCAATTCAGCCGGAGGTTTTTATGAAGTACTGTCTCAAATTTTCTCAAAACCATTATTTCAGTGAACCTGACTCTTTTCTGCGCTCATTTCTCAAACAAAGAGGTCAGTCATGACACCGGTATGCAGTGTCTGTGTTTATGTTGTACGTCACACAGATTAGTAATTAACCCGCTCTGTCAACTGTCCATCGTTGCAATATGGTAGGTATTAGCAGTAGCATTGGGTTAAAGCTGGTGTGGAACACGGCAGGGCTGCCTCTGTCCGCCTCTGCATTTTCCCAATTCATTCCCCCTCTCTCTCTCCGTTCCCTCCTCTCTTTGTCAGCAGGTTGCACGGAGATCATCTCTTGCCTCTTGCACTCTGCCAAGACCCACTGTAACGGCTTGGGGAGACCTGATCTCATGTAGCTGGTGTACATGTGTGTGTGTGCGTGCGTGTTATAACTATATATAACACACACACCCTCTCATGTCACTTACAGAACCAGAGTAAGAGCACAACAGGCCGGGCGTACGGAGTGAGGGGTGAAGCTCAGCCGAGACGTAGAGTCTCTCCCTCTCACGCACACGCACACGCACACACACACACACACACACAGACACAGACACACACACAGACACACACAGACACACACACACACACACACACAGACACACACAGACACACACACACACACACACAGACACAGACACAGACACACACAGACACACACACACACAGACACACACACACACACACACACACACACACACACACACACACACACACACACACACACACACACACACACACACACACCATTGTGGACCGATCCCATGATGATTTCCCCTCGTCTTCGGCCCTCGCTACATCACTTCCGGCCGCTGAGGCTGCTGGGTACGGCGGCCCCCAGGACGCTGGCTGCGGAGCGGCCCGAGGGCAGGGGCGGGGCCAGTCCCCCCCCGGTGGCTCTGAGCTTTGAGGACGCCAGCGCCTTCAGGGTGAAGAGCCTCGGGGAGCTGCTCCGCACGCTGGCCGTCTTCCGTCTCTGTTCCATCCCCGTGCTGGTCAACAACTGTGCCAAGGTGAGGCTGATGACCCAGAGACAGACACTTTACACTCCCTGACTCGCTGCTAGTCCCGCCTACTTTTGAATTGTTTCGCGATTCGGAGTCTGGCCCCCGCTGCCCTGATTGGTGCTCTCTCTCTCTGGTCGCAACTCTTCATTCGGGCCAATCAGTGCCCGTTTTACGAGGCAGACTTTACTTAAGACCTATGGTGTCTGTAGAATACCAGAATAATAACCAGACTGGACTGAAGAGACTGAAGAGAAACGGAACGCAATTCAGTATCAGGCACATATTATCCACAAAGTACAATGGGAATTTACCAGAGTAGACTAAGACTCTAAGACTCTCAGACTCTAGACTAAGACTCTACACCGTTATGTCATCAAGTCGGCCAAATTATTTGGCCCTGTGTAACAGATGCATGTCTGTGTGTGTGTAGAGTATGTGGGTCAAGGCTGGTCGGGTGTCACTTCTGCTGTTTAAGGGAATGTCACCCATTTTAAGAATTCACATATGTTCTTCTTGTGTCTCAGGACAGTTCAGTCAGTATGTTCTTCCTGTGTCCCAAGACAGTTCAGTCAGTATGTTCTTCCTGTGCTCCAGGACAGTTCAGGACAGTATGTTCTTCCTGTGTCCCAGGACAGTTCAGTCAGTATGTTCTTCCTGTGCCCCAGGACAGTTCAGTCAGTATGTTCTTCCTGTGCCCCAGGACAGTTCAGTCAGTATGTTCTTCCTGTGCCCCAGGACAGTTCAGTCAGTATGTTCTTCCTGTGCCCCAGGACAGTTCAGTCAGTATGTTCTTCCTGTGCCCCAGGACAGTTCAGTCAGTATGTTCTTCCTGTGTCCCAGGACAGTTCAGTCAGTATGTTCTTCCTGTGCCCCAGGACAGTTCAGTCAGTATGTTCTTCCTGTGCCCCAGGACAGTTCAGTCAGTATGTTCTTCCTGTGCCCCAGGACAGTTCAGTCAGTATGTTCTTCCTGTGCTCCAGGACAGTTCAGTCAGTATGTTCTTCCTGTGCTCCAGGACAGTTCAGGACACAGGAATAACATATTGAATCTTTCTTTTTAAATGGGGGACATTCCCCTTTAGGCTGCATCTGTCAAAGACTCTTTACATTTACTGTACATTCTGAAAGAGTTTGATTTGGAACATTCTAACCTTTCTAACCTCGTCTAACCTCGTCTAACCTCATTCTAACTTCATCTAACCTCCTCTAACCCCATTCTAATTTCATCGAAACTCATCCAACCCCATTCTAACCTCATCTAACCTTATCTAACCTCGTCACAAATCTAAATATAAGTTTGTTTTGCTCCAGTTTTTTACAAACATCACCAACATAAACAAACATAATAACATAACAGCAATTAAAACTCACATGTATCTGTTGTCAGGAGCTCAGACAGCGAACTACAGAATGACAATATGTCTCTATTACTATTAGCTTTCGAACTGTTGTTGGTGGGACTACACATTTGTTTTTTTTACGAACTGGGCCTTTAAATGTCTCCCCTCTGCTCTCCTAGCTGATGTCCGTCGCGCGGAGCGTCCTGGGGAGGAGGGGCTTCTCCTGGTTCCTGCGGCCCTCGGTCTACGCCCAGTTCGTGGCTGGGGAGAGCGAGGCAGAGATCGGACAGTCCATGGTGAAGATGAGCTCCCTGGGCATGAGGCCCATGCTGGCCGTGCCCATCGAGGAGGACCTGGGAGAGGGCAGCGGGTACAGTCTGCTGTTACTATGCATGAGGGCAGCGGGTACAGTCTGCTGTTACTATGCATGAGGGCAGTGGGTACAGTCTGCTGTTACTATGCATGAGGGCAGCGGGTACAGTCTGCTGTTACTATGCATGAGGGCAGCGGGTACAGTCTGCTGTTACTATGCATGAGGGCAGCGGGTACAGTCTGCTGTTACTATGCATGAGGGCAGCGGGTACAGTCTGCTGTTACTATGCATGAGGGCAGCGGGTACAGTCTGCTGTTACTATGCATGAGGGCAGCGGGTACAGTCTGCTGTTACTATGCATGAGGGCAGCGGGTACAGTCTGCTGTTACTATGCATGAGGGCAGCGGGTACAGTCTGCTGTTACTATGCATGAGGGCAGCGGGTACAGTCTGCTGTTACTATGCATGAGGGCAGCGGGTACAGTCTGCTGTTACTATCAGGGGTCCAGGGTCAGGCAGAATGAGACAGAGGTTACGAAACTGGCAACAAAGTGGTGAATAGACTGGAGCTTTATGGCAGAGGAATTAATGAGTAGATGACTCACAGCTGGGAGCCTGAGCCAACAACACACCTGAAGGGGGGGAGAGCGAGAGAGTGAGAGAGAGGGAGAGAGAGAGAGTGAGTGAAATAGAGAGAGAGAGAGAGAGAGAGAGAGAGAGAGAGAGAGAGAGAGAGAGAGAGAGAGAGAGGGAGAGAGAGAGTGAGAGTGAGTGAAATAGAGAGAGTGAGAGGAGAGAGAGAGAGGGAGAGAGAGAGAGGGAGAGAGTGGGGGAGAGTGAAATAGAGAGAGACAGAGAGAGAGAGAGAGAGAGAGAGAGAGAGAGAGAGAGAGAGAGAGAGAGAGAGAGCACATGAGAGAGGGATGTAACAATACCCAATGAATGAGGGCTATTTTTAAAGGAGGGTAAGGAGGTCATTTATTATGGGTGGGGTAATAGATTAATAAATACAGGCAATAAAATGTAAACTGAATATAAAAATATGAGAAAAATAAACAGTGTAAACAAAGGTGCAGATATCGGTTATATTATACGTTACAATAAATATGGGCAATAAAGAATTATATACAATAACAATGAGAACACTGATTTAGCCACTATGTAAAAAACTAAACAAAACAAACCAAATGGACACCATTTTACCTCCAATAAAATTTGTATTGGCGTTTAAAAATCCCTCTTTCAGTCTGAAGGCTCTGACATTAGACATGATGTTGTCGCCGCCAGTGAGCAGAGATACGACGACAACCTGGCGGCCATGTTGGAGTGCGTGAGGATGTCCCACAGCAACACCTGGAGCAAAGATCCCATGATGCAACTGAAGATCACGGCCCTGCTGAGCCCGGAGCTCTGTGTGAGTCACCGTCTCCCTGACGACAGACATGACGGCGTCCACCGTGTCCCATGTGATCACATGTAGTTTAGTCTGTGTGTGGAGTCTGCAGCATGTTATTCAGCTGGGAAACATGTAGTTTAGTCTGTGTGTGGAGTCAGTAGCGTGTTATTCAGCTGGGAAACATGTAGTTTAGTCTGTGTGTGGAGTCAGTAGCGTGTTATTCAGCTGGGAAACATGTAGTTTAGTCTGTGTGTGGAGTCAGTAGCGTGTTATTCAGCTGGGAAACATGTAGTTTAGTCTGTGTGTGGAGTCAGTAGCATGTTATTGAGCTGGGAGACATGTAGTTTAATCTGTGTGTGGAGTCAGTAGCGTGTTATTTAGCTGGGAAACATGTCATGGCAGGTTACTCCTCGCTGTTTGACCTGGTTGTTTTTTAATATAATTTCTTTTCTTCATATCAAACCAGACAACCAGACAGATTAAACGGTCAAAACGATGACATCACAAAATGTACAATAAATAAATAAATACTTTATTCACTGACAAGAGAAAAACAAAAACAAACAAACACTGTCCTAAAATATTGACTTACTTTCCATCTTGAAAAATGTATGAAGTGTCTTTTCTTCATTCATGTATCTCTATCTAAGTTCATTGATCGTATAGTGTTCTATTTCACCCTTTCCTCTGCATGGTTTTAGGTATTTTCAGATGTTCGGTTTCAAGTAAGAGGAGACTGACGATATGGTCAAAATCAACGGGCGGCGGTGTTTATTAATAAAACAGCTTTAGGAATTAAAACAGTACATCGTCTCTTTCATTTGGCTGTTGTCGTCTCTCGGTGCTGTTCGCTGTCTTAGGTTGTCCATGGCCAACACCGAGTCCTCTCTTGTGGTTCGCTGGTCTGGTTGTCAAGACAACCTGGTCTCCTCAGTCTCAGCGCTCAAGCAAGGAGCACTTGATTTCATCTCTCTCCGTGGCAGGATCTCCTGCTGCGAAGCGATCTTCTGTCATTGGGTGTCAGTGGCTCTGAGTCTCCGGCTCGGCTCTCAAGCTCCGGTTGGTGATCCTCTCTCCGTCGGTGGAGGTTCTCAGCGCTCCAGTTGCGATGCGATCTCTGTCATCGTCTGTCCCCATGTCTCTGGGTCTTCAGGTCCTTTCTGGTGTGTCAGCGCTTCTCCTGATGCGAAGCGATTTCGTCTGTCATCGGGTCTCAGTCCCTCTGTGTCACGGCTTGGCTCTGCAGGGATCCTTCTCCGTCTCCTCTGAGTGTCACCGGGTGTGTGTCTGTTCCTCTCCAGGTTCCTTCTGGTGTGAGTCGTGTCAGCCCTTTTTATCAGAGGAGAGAGAGAGAGAGAGGGGGAGGGGGAGACAGAGAGCGAGAGGGAGGGGGGAGACCCTGCCTGCCTGTTCACGTCCATACGCTTTTCTTATTTTGGTCCACATTCCAGCAGAAACCTGTCTGTTGGTGTCCTGTGTCCACATGTTACACAATTTCTTCTGCTGACACAACCAGTTGGTTCTGGTGACAACGGTTTTCACAGTCTATGGGGAGACAGACTGGCTCTTGATGCATTCATAATAAAACATGAGCTATTTCCATCTACAAACTCTTTACCATTCTGTAATTGCATTTTAGAATACTAAGATAATTCTTTATTTTCTAGCCAGTGACTCACTGTCTTGTTTTCAGTTGGATCCACTTTTTACTTTATTTGATTGCTTACTGTTTGTTTTTCCTATTCTAAGTACGCTGTAATCTAGGTTTTAGCTCTATTTTGATCACTTATTATTTTGTTCAGTATTAACATTAATTTACAAACAATGTCTTTCCTTTCTTTACATATGTTTTGCAATGTTTTCTAAAGCCATCTAACTAATCTCTCTGACAAAGCCATTCGTTTTCTTTATATCCTTAAGGTCTAAAAACCATCTAGTCTACCTATTAGAGTGGCATTCTACTGTGTAAGGGGCGATTTCCAAATAGCCTGTGTCACCTTTCTGACCTCTGGGTTAGTCAGCAGTTGCCGTGTTGTAACTTGAAAGTCCTTACTTGTCTCATACCACTTACTTTAAACACGCTTTGACCCTTTTAACCTCCTTCCAGTTAAGAGTACCCTCCTCCCGTTCGGATGCACTCCTTCCCCTACTTAGATGCACCTCTCCCCGTAAGGTTTAGGCAGTCCGCTACGACGGTACAACCAGCTCCTTTCTTAGGGCTGCCTTGTCCGACGCCGGCCCCTCTCCCCCAACAGAGATGCAGGTCTCCACTTCCGGCGGTAAGGTCTCCTCTCATGAACGGAAGAAGTCCCCTTATTTTACCTTCAGGTGCAGTTTAAGGCTGGGTCCCTTTCCAATCTTAGGAGAGACAATCCAGATTCCTCTGAATTGACACCCCTCATCCCTCTGCTTCCCAGCATTTTCTTTTCAAAAACACTGATCACAGAAGCACAACTCGCCTACTAACCCTGTATTGGCTAGTAAGGTTACTGTGGCCTGACTGTACATTGAGCCAGGTGCATTTATGGTCTCTGCCATAACGCTCTCCCAACCGGCTGGCGACCCAGTCGATAGCGACCTCATAGTCCGTCATCAAGTCAGGACCCCAAGCAGCTGACTGTCCGTAGTACCTATCAGCCACTCAGTTTAGAAACCGACGGTCTTGTCCCCACCCCGCTTGCTCTGGGCATGGAAATATTGACCGTTTTCGCCAGCCTAGCCTGTTCACGGCAGGAGCTGTGCCCCCTCCGGTGCACCGCCCTGCTCCTAGGTGTGGACTGTCGCCCACGTACCACCCCGTGCCAACATTTACCTTACATGCGACATCAGGGCCGACTAGACGGTTCCACAGTGGTATGTTATTTCATACCTCGTTACGCACGAGGGCCTTCAGTTTCTCCCCAGCACTATAGGATTGTGTTTAACGTGCGCCCAGACTCTTGCGAGCCCACTGCCGCCTGTTAGAGGCTAGAGGTTCGGGGTGCCTAATCCCCTCCCTAACCTCGCTTCCTGCCAGCTGGCCGGGTGAGGGGCCATTGTCTCTCAACCTCTTTAGCCTAGGCTAGGGTCTCAGAAATAACTTCCCATGGTGTTCAAATCACCCTGTCTTTCAAATCAACTTCTCTGTTTTATCATTTGGTACATTTATAGTTGCTTATGTTCATGTTTTCATTTAGAAATATATGACAATCCACCCTTAGGGGGTTTAATAACCTCCTATACAACATCAATATTCTAAATTAAAACATGTTAAAAATCATATCCATAATTTTTGCTAATATTTTTCAAAATTTTCAAAAAAATCCAAAATTGACCCAAATCAAACTACAAAAACCCCTTTCCATCTGTACAGTTACAAAATCATCATTTCACCTACCTTTTCCTCCTTTCACAGTTATACACATTTATCAGTTATTATTATGACATCCAGTCTAGGTCCGTCTCTCTATGCAAAGAGATGATCGTACCATTCTCAGCTTCTTTTCGTTTAAGACTATATTTATCCATGTACTTAGCTTAAATGTCTATTTTGTGTAATGGACTCTGCAAGAAAAGATTAATACATCACACCACTAAAAGATTAACTCTCTAAACATTTGAGGGAAATTCAAACAAGCAACATAAATCATTTTTACTCCTTAAAAAGACCACTGAGGCCTCAATTATCCTTTGCTTTCATCCCTGTCAGTTAACCCTGTTTAAACCTCCTAAGGCCTTTACTGCTAACTCGTTTTTGACCGTTTTCTTCATGTTGTATCTTGTGCTAATCACCGCCCCTTCTTCGTTGTATGCAGGTCTCTGGTACTGCTCCGATTTTCCACAGAAGGAATCGATTTTCCCTCTGTCCTTTTTGCATTTTGGATTATTATTTACAAAACACACAATAGATTGGAAACATTTATTTTCACAGATACATCTTTACTGTTCTGCATTTTGACAATACATTTTTCTCCAATTCATTATCTATGTATTTCACAGCTTCTTACGTTAACATTCAATCAAATCATCTTTGTCTCATTTCTTTTTGTGCTGTACTGTTTTACTAGATTCAATATCTCAAGATCAACACAACTACCTCCACCCCTGACAGTGGAATAACTACTATTTCACTTCCAAATACCTCGTTTCCCGACAGCTCCTCGGTCCGGACAGTCAGCTCTAGACGAGGCCAATCACCAACAGAACCTATGTGCATGGTCAACAAACCACAGTCCCTTTAAACACACATCACACACACTCCGCCAGCTTTCAACAAGCCGGTGCAGAGTCTTCCATAAGTCAATCATCAAATTCACATGTCTGCACCCTACATGAACACTAACTGGCCAAATTGCGACCAAAAACCTACAGAGCTTTCTTATAGACAGAGAAATATGTTCCCCCAACACTTACCATAACCCAAAAAGTGACACAACCCTCCAGATTCTACATCTGGAGCCTCAATGAGCGGAAAACAAACCATGAACCAGCTCCCGTCCATTCTCAGTTCCCAGCTCATTATATCAGACCTCCTACCAGTCTCGCTGTGTCACCACCACCTGCTATCCCTGACCGGCGAGAGAACCCCCCCAGCCAGCCAGTTCCTAAAAAAAAAATTTAGTCAACCAAAAACAAAGAAAATTAAAAATAAACAAAAAAAAACTGTGAGTGCCTACATGCTACACACCCATCCAACAGAATTAAACTATCATCCAGAGGCATAAATACCCCCGCAAAACTAAGACAGCAAAATTAGAAATCCAAAAAGAAATAAAATAAGTAATGAAATAATAATATTGTTGTTGTTCTTTTTTTTTTTTTTTTTTTTTTTTAAATTCCTTAATTCAACCTTGACCACCCTTTGATCAAGTATTGTAATCACTACTATAAATAGTCCTTTGTTTCTAACTCTGTCTAATATTATATGTTCCATTGTTCCTGTCTAAAACCCAACTGTTTAACCCTTCTCTGACACCGTCTGGTTCAGAGTTCACATGACCACAAGAGCCATTGCGGTGACCATTTTTCTCTCTCTCTCCAATCTGTGCAGCCGGGCCAGGCTGCACAGGTGGGAGATACCAAAAATCGTCCACCATACCATTCTCCCTTACGTTTTCCTCACTGCCACAGCAAGAGTTGATCAGACACACTGTAGCAAAAAGGAAAACCCATGATTTGTCTATTAATTAACTGTTAGTACGATTGGCTCATGCATCTGTCAGTCACTTCATCTCTCCCTGTTAGTTGCACATCCATCTTAGTCGTTTCCACTCATAATCTAATGTACCAACGCTTCTATATTTTTTTTTTTTTTTTTTTTTTTTTTTATTCTATTTTTTGTTCCAATCAGTCCTTCTTCCCATTTTAACTTATTAATAACTCTATTTTCCCGAGCACTATTAGCTCCGCTTGTGCATTCCTGCCTCGTTCTTAATTAACCTATGACCTATGCAGACACCCCCTCTGACAATGTCCCAACTCTCCACATTCCCAGCAACCCTGTTTGGACTCTTGCTTCTTTCTGGACGTTCGCTGAGGCCTCCACCCTTTGTCACATGACCGAGCGAAATGGCCAACCTCCCCACAACCCCAGCACACAGCCGACGCCGGCCATCCCAGGGGTTCCAGTTTACCCAGTTCACCACGACTCCCACAGTCTCTCGGCTGGCCTCCCACAGTCCTCGCCAGGTCAACCCCTCTCCCGTCCTCTGGGCGCATGTCCTGTGGCCTGGAGGAGAGAGGGGCATACCTGTCCTTTTCTGCTGCCTCTCCTCGGGCCTTCTCTTGTTGGGAGGGGCCTGGAAACTCACCCCTCCTGCGGTCCTGTTCACCCTGTCGCGGCCCAGCTCCCTGTCCGGGCAACGGAGCACAGGGCACTCTTTGATCACAGCGGCCTAGGTCAGACGCCCGAAGCATGATCTCAACAGCTGTCGCTTCTAGTAGCACAGTCTTTCTCGCCAGTTCTCGTCCCAGTCTCTGAGTCTCGTGTGCGGCTTGACCGATCTCCAGCTGTGTCTTCATCAGATCTCGATGAACTGCCTCGTGTTGTTCGAACGCCGTCACAAACGCTCTCTGTTGTCTATAGTATGCTGCCTCTTCCCCCATCTCAGCACGGGCGGTTTGACGTCCCATCGTTGGGCTCCGCCTCTCATCTTGGCTTTGGTGCTGAGGGCAGGATGGATGTGGGAAACGGGTGGGCTGTAGAAACTGTTCGTGTATTCCATACCTGCTGTCGGTCTCAGTTCCAGCCATCCGGCCAGAGTGGACTTCGTGGGACGGCTGTAACCTCAGTCTCTTTTTCTGCCCCTTGGTTAAACCGCAGTCGCCTGCAATGGACACTCCAGCTTGAATAGTCAACATTTCAAGTCCTTCTGTCGTACTGGTCACATGAGAGAAGTCCATATTCAAATCAATCAGATCATTATCACTGGTAAAGTCTATCTGGGAAATGTCTGCAGAGGCTCTCGGCCTACTCCCCCCAATGGCCCGATCACTAAGGCCCTCTTCCATATTGTCGTTGTTGTTATTCTATTGTTATTGCATCTAACGCTTCAGTTGTTCCTATCAAATGTCCCACTAAAGTGAACTTCCTATGTTACTGTCATTCATTCCACTTTCAACACACTCTTGTAATCACCGTTTGAAAAAACAAGTTTCTCTGTCTTCCACTACTTCTACTTACTTGAGTTAAAACACTCACACTGTCAAATTTTTACTGTGCAGACAAGGATTGATAACTGGCTTATCATTCATACTTATACCAAGGCGCATTAAAGCCGCTTTCCCTAGATGGTTATGGAAGTCGTTAGAGCACCTGTCCGGCCGAGCATCTGTATAGAAAGAAAGCAGAAATATCCAAACTTAATACAGTGGCATTTCCCTTATTATTTCCACTCTTCGTTATGCATTGGAAATGTCGGGCAACACTATACTAATATATTTAAAGAGACACAGTGTGATTTGCTTGAAAAAATAACGATACAGCTTATCTTGTTTTTTGTCCGTTCCTTCAACAGGAACACTGGAGGTTTTCCAATCCCCTGTGTGCTCTCTCCACCTGATTTCCTGGGAAATATAATCATTAATCCCCTTCCTATCCATTGTCTAATAATCCTTTGTAAACCTGGTCCTTCATCTGATTCTAATCTCTCTTTGCTTGATGAATCTGTTCATCCTAACCTTATTTCTTATTTTTAAATGCCCGATTAGCGTATCGACTAAACCTATTATTCCGATTAGCGTATCGACTAAATGTATTATTCGCTTTCGCTTCACTTCTCATACTACATCCATTTCATTCCGCTTACACACAACCATTACCCCCCACAACACTTAATAAAAATTAATCAGTGTTGCTACTGCTACCAACCACCTAATCAGGGAAAACAATAAACTTTTAGCAACTTAGATCACCAAAACCCTGACCGACACATAGTACAGCTGGCCACGTTAATAATTTCATGGACACCCGCACTATGCCACCGCAATATTCACCCAGTTCTCTGAATACACAAAGAACCGTCAACTCACAGCCCAAAGCGTCCTCCCTTCAGTTTCGAACCTGAACGGAAACACCCCAAGCTTTTACCACACCAAGAATATCACAAATCATCCTACCACCACCTGCACCTAGACAGGCCAGCGCCCATCCGGTACCTACTTCACATACATAATACCAACGCAGTACAAATAAGCCCACAACACACGCCGCAATCTAGGGATGGCGAAATACAAGGAGAGACAGGGAAGGGAAAAGAAAAAAGAAGGGAGGGATACAGGGATACAGGGACTAAGGGGAGGAAAGGGGGGGGGGGGGGGGGCACACAATGCAACATTAACTATTACCAAAACCGTCTATACTCAACCAACAGAATACCCCATTTATCCTTATGTAATCCTATTTTAGCAAGTAACACTATATTAATATACCCAATACTCCAAACCCATGATGAATTGAAAATGGGGGACCCTGATGTAAACAAGACGAAAGTCTCTCCCCGGTCTGCATACCCTTAACAATTGTGTGTATTGAGCCGTACTGTACTGTACCCATTCTACAATCTGTTAATAAAAATTTTCAATCAATCAATCAACCAGGCAATCTATCCTAAACAAAAACCCCCTTTGTGCACCTGTCCCCTCACAAAGTTAAGCCGGGAGACAGGGATGGAGCGGAGGGGGGCGGGGGGGAGGGGGGGGGGAGGGAGGGAGGGAGGGAGGGAGGGAAGGAGGGAGGGAGGGAGGGAGGGAGGGAGGGAAGAAGAGAGGGAGGGAGGGAGGGAGGGAAGGAGGGAGGAAGAGACAGAGGAAAAAAGGGGGGGGGGGGGGGGGGTCTCACGCAACCAAAGTCACAAACAAACTCACACATCTATCCCATACTATTCCACCAGCGCCATTACCCCTGGCCCATAACAAATACAGACCTATAATCAAACCAGTAAACACACCCATCATCAACAACAGAAAAAACCTAATATAAAGAATTTACAAATCCCCACAAATGGTCGCTTCAAAACCTATAATAATCACAACTGATCTCTTATTGTTTACTGCACCTCGTTCCACCTGCAAAGGTGAAACTATAAAAGAGGCAACAGCGCCCTCCACTGGACCGTACGCTCATCACCACCAACGCACTACAGCACTCACCACTTCCTGTAGGAGGCGCCCACGCCTCCCCCGCAAGTGCGTCATCACGTAAACCACCCCAAGACGTCAACTCGACGTTCCACCTCAACCACAAAACTACAATTCCCAGAACCCTCTACACCGGAAGTACCTGTCCATCGCCTCTCTAAGATCCCGCACTAGCAAAGAGTAGCAACACGCGAGATTCCCCGAGAGTTCAATCATGCTATTTTGTTAGCACAGGTAGCTTAGCATCTTAGCTTCGTTAGCTCAGTGCCGCTAGCTCCTGCTTAGCTTAGCATCCAACATCACTCCTCCTAAACGGCCCCTTCTCCTGCTGATCCGAGCGGCACAACACATCGCAACGTTTACACAACCCCAGCTATACCCCGTAACACAACTTTAATCCTATTAAGCCCCCGTCCACAGAACATATATTATTATCCTTATCCCAGTACGCTCGCCCGATTGGCCCCGGCCGGCTCCGTATTTTAAATCTAACGCTCCCGATCTAGCCCCGTATTTCAAATCTAACGCACCCCAAGCTCCGACGCTCCCTATGACGTCACCAGCTCTAAAATCCCAGTTTTCTTTGATCTTTACTACATTACTTTTAAACTTCTACAGCC
This sequence comes from Notolepis coatsorum, assembly GCF_963971535.1. NCBI lineage: Eukaryota > Metazoa > Chordata > Actinopteri > Aulopiformes > Paralepididae > Notolepis > Notolepis coatsorum. The sequence continues at coordinate 16,663,160 of NC_140174.1, read as the reverse complement.
CCGATTTGAAAAATTTCAACGCACATTACACATCTCCTAGGTTCCATCTCACATGTCATTCATTCAATTCACTCGAAAACGCAACACAGCGTCCACACGTTAGTCGCGTCGCGCTCAGCTAATGCTGGCAGGACAGGGGTGTGGTTTCTCCCCGCTGCAGCGTTGGCCACCTGGTCCAAAATAATATAAAAAATACCTTGACATTTACTCAGAGCTCCTAACATTCATCCATTTAAACACATATACTTAGCAAAACAATGTCTCATTCACAAGCATACTATTCATTTGTACACAATCATTCCAAACGCATCCCCTTGCTTTTTCTCACACAATATCCTCCTATTCTCTAATCCCCCGTGCAGTATTTAATTCCAAAGTGCTTCATATATCTACTGAGTCCGACTTGCTATACCCCTGAGAAACCCACTCCATTCATGTATTGTAGCCCGTGAAAGTTTCAGCAGCGCCCTATGTTGGCTTGTATCGGAGTTTATGTGGCCAATTCGTGTGTCCGACCGGTACTCCCCGCCACCCGTAGAGCCCCCTGCATTCATCCACGCGGCTTGATGTTCTTCAGATATCGACCTTAGCCAATCTGAGCCTAAATGACGTCGGATTAGAAGTGGTAATTCGCTTATGGAACGTCTTCCAAAGTCTATTACTCCGTCGCACCGATTCTAAGTGTGGTTTCTACAGCATTCTAGCCCGAACCCTTAACCTCTCCTCATCTCCCTGTTCTCTGTCTCTCTTTTCTCTTCGTGGAACCAGGCTACCCCGTACTTCACCACGGTTTATCTCTTCGTGGAATCAGGCTGCCCTGTACTACCACGGTTTATCTCTTCGTGGAACCAGGCTGCCCTGTACTACCACGGTTTATCCTCTTTACTACACTTTACCTTACCCTCTAATGAACCACTCCGTCACGCACAGTCCCACTTCCCGCTATCTGTGACTAATCTCCGTTCTACTGTTCCTACGCCGGTCCCCTCAAATATTTCTCCTAACCCCTAGCCTATCCCCTAAGCTGATATAACTAAACACAGACATCTATTTCCTCTCCTCACTCGGCCTTGTACTAATTATAGGCATCCTAACTGAACATAAGTGCAGCGCCGGTGTGTGGCTGAGACCAGAGCCAGGTTGTGAAACCTAGACCCCGGTACCCCTCCAACACCAACATTATCCTGGTCCATTTACAACTCATTTCTACCTAATGCAATAGCAACCCCAAAATGCGAGACTGCTTCGACCATTACTAATTTTAAACACCATCATCACTACTTACCTAGTCCCGCTGGCCTTGGCTGAAGTGGACGATCATTCAGTCGCATAGGGCTTCGATGATGGGGAGAGAACCTCTCTGTGGTTCAACTGGTTCTGGTCGAATGCAGGACGGGTCACGGACCATTTGAAGTGTCTTTTCTTCATTCATGTATCTCTATCTAAGTTCATTGATCGTATAGTGTTCTATTTCACCCTTTCCTCTGCATGGTTTTAGGTATTTTCAGATGTTCGGTTTCAAGTAAGAGGAGACTGACGATATGGTCAAAATCAACGGGCGGCGGTGTTTATTAATAAAACAGCTTTAGGAATTAAAACAGTACATCGTCTCTTTCATTTGGCTGTTGTCGTCTCTCGGTGCTGTTCGCTGTCTTAGGTTGTCCATGGCCAACACCGAGTCCTCTCTTGTGGTTCGCTGGTCTGGTTGTCAAGACAACCTGGTCTCCTCAGTCTCAGCGCTCAAGCAAGGAGCGCTTGATTTCATCTCTCTCCGTGGCAGGATCTCCTGCTGCGAAGCGATCTTCTGTCATTGGGTGTCAGTGGCTCTGAGTCTCCGGCTCGGCTCTCAAGCTCCGGTTGGTGATCCTCTCTCCGTCGGTGGAGGTTCTCAGCGCTCCAGTTGCGATGCGATCTCTGTCATCGTCTGTCCCCATGTCTCTGGGTCTTCAGGTCCTTTCTGGTGTGTCAGCGCTTCTCCTGATGCGAAGCGATTTCGTCTGTCATCGGGTCTCAGTCCCTCTGTGTCACGGCTTGGCTCTGCAGGGATCCTTCTCCGTCTCCTCTGAGTGTCACCGGGTGTGTGTCTGTTCCTCTCCAGGTTCCTTCTGGTGTGAGTCGTGTCAGCCCTTTTTATCAGAGGAGAGAGAGAGAGAGAGGGGAGGGGGAGACAGAGAGCGAGAGGGAGGGGGGAGACCCTGCCTGCCTGTTCACGTCCATACGCTTTTCTTATTTTGGTCCACATTCCAGCAGAAACCTGTCTGTTGGTGTCCTGTGTCCACATGTTACACAATTTCTTCTGCTGACACAACCAGTTGGTTCTGGTGACAACGGTTTTCACAGTCTATGGGGAGACAGACTGGCTCTTGATGCATTCATAATAAAACATGAGCTATTTCCATCTACAAACTCTTTACCATTCTGTAATTGCATTTTAGAATACTAAGATAATTCTTTATTTTCTAGCCAGTGACTCACTGTCTTGTTTTCAGTTGGATCCACTTTTTACTTTATTTGATTGCTTACTGTTTGTTTTTCCTATTCTAAGTACGCTGTAATCTAGGTTTTAGCTCTATTTTGATCACTTATTATTTTGTTCAGTATTAACATTAATTTACAAACAATGTCTTTCCTTTCTTTACATATGTTTTGCAATGTTTTCTAAAGCCATCTAACTAATCTCTCTGACAAAGCCATTCGTTTTCTTTATATCCTTAATGTCTAAAAACCATCTAGTCTACCTATTAGAGTGGCATTCTACTGTGTAAGGGGCGATTTCCAAATAGCCTGTGTCACCTTTCTGACCTCTGGGTTAGTCAGCAGTTGCCGTGTTGTAACTTGAAAGTCCTTACTTGTCTCATACCACTTACTTTAAACACGCTTTGACCCTTTTAACCTCCTTCCAGTTAAGAGTACCCTCCTCCCGTTCGGATGCACTCCTTCCCCTACTTAGATGCACCTCTCCCCGTAAGGTTTAGGCAGTCCGCTACGACGGTACAACCAGCTCCTTTCTTAGGGCTGCCTTGTCCGACGCCGGCCCCTCTCCCCCAACAGAGATGCAGGTCTCCACTTCCGGCGGTAAGGTCTCCTCTCATGAACGGAAGAAGTCCCCTTATTTTACCTTCAGGTGCAGTTTAAGGCTGGGTCCCTTTCCAATCTTAGGAGAGACAATCCAGATTCCTCTGAATTGACACCCCTCATCCCTCTGCTTCCCAGCATTTTCTTTTCAAAAACACTGATCACAGAAGCACAACTCGCCTACTAACCCTGTATTGGCTAGTAAGGTTACTGTGGCCTGACTGTACATTGAGCCAGGTGCATTTATGGTCTCTGCCATAACGCTCTCCCAACCGGCTGGCGACCCAGTCGATAGCGACCTCATAGTCCGTCATCAAGTCAGGACCCCAAGCAGCTGACTGTCCGTAGTACCTATCAGCCACTCAGTTTAGAAACCGACGGTCTTGTCCCCACCCCGCTTGCTCTGGGCATGGAAATATTGACCGTTTTCGCCAGCCTAGCCTGTTCACGGCAGGAGCTGTGCCCCCTCCGGTGCACCGCCCTGCTCCTAGGTGGGACTGTCGCCCACGTACCACCCCGTGCCAACATTTACCTTACATGCGACATCAGGGCCGACTAGACGGTTCCACAGTGGTATGTTATTTCATACCTCGTTACGCACGAGGGCCTTCAGTTTCTCCCCAGCACTATAGGATTGTGTTTAACGTGCGCCCAGACTCTTGCGAGCCCACTGCCGCCTGTTAGAGGCTAGAGGTTCGGGTGCCTAATCCCCTCCCTAACCTCGCTTCCTGCCAGCTGGCCGGGTGAGGGGCCATTGTCTCTCAACCTCTTTAGCCTAGGCTAGGGTCTCAGAAATAACTTCCCATGGTGTTCAAATCACCCTGTCTTTCAAATCA